>NC_061116.1:26310474-26334425 GCF_002878395.1 Capsicum annuum | reverse complement strand
TATATATATATATATATATATATATATATATATATATATAGCAAAAGCAGATGCAAGTGAGCATAGCTATGGAGGAGTACTCAAATACAGGCATGAAAACGAAAAAATAGAACATCATTGTAGATATTATTCAGGAACATTTAATGAAACAGAAATAAAATAGGAAATAAATAGGAAAGAATTATGTTCATTATATAAGTGTTTATTAGCATTTGAACCATATATTGTATTACAAATTTATCGTACGAACGGATAATATATAGATACGATGGTGGCTAACTAAGAAAATACAAAATTCAGTTACAACAAAAGAAATACGGAGATTGGTATTAAATATATTGAACTTTACATTTACAGTTGAAATAATTAATACTAACAAGAATGTTATTGCAGATTGCATATCAAGACAAAGCTACACAGACTGATATAATAGAAAATGATACACTAGAAGAAATACTCAAGATCCTAACTACGCTTTCAATGAAAGTGGACAGTATAGGCAATGAGGTAGAAAAGCTAAAGACTGATGAAGGTAAACTGAAGTCTAAAGCTACAAGTCAGCTGCATGACTATAAAAATACAGAGCTATTTCGATCGGAAGACATCAAAATTCCAAAGCTAAAAAGAGACATTGCAACTTTCCATAAAACCCATAATCTTTATCAATCTATGTCTGCAGGTACAAGCAAAAGAGTTAATAGACAAGGATTAAATCTGAATAAGATATTTGAAAAACCATTTATACCAAAAATACCAAAAGACCCTTTATTCATACATCTACAAACTACCACATATCGAGAAAGTTTGATCTAAGACAAAAAAGCCTATAACCACATAACCCAAGCATACATAAAAAATATCCACAAAATACAAACTTACTTAAATCTTAAACCTAGAGCTGTAAATATCCAAGAACCGAACACAGTCTATATAACCCAAAAACTACAAGGATACAACAAGTTAATTGCACTACCAAAAAACAATCCAAATCTAGTTAGAACTTGTTTTAGTTACGGACTACTTAATATCGTATATACCCAAGACGGAAATGAATTATCAGCTATACCTGAAATATATAGAGTATTTTTGACCTACAAAAAAATAACTAAAGGAAACCTATTTTTTATAAAGTTTTATACTTCCCCAGCAGAGATATTATATGACAAAATTAAACCAGTTATACAAGTTGTAAAAATTGGATTAACCAGAGATATGATTATTCCAGAAGATATTGGACAACATCCAGAAATACCTAAGGTAGAAATACCAGATTTCTATGCAAATAAAAAAATTATTGGAATATCTATGATTATTCAAGAGCTAGCAAATAATTATCCCAATGGAAACCCTATATGGAGCTATTATTCGCGAGACCAGCTAATGATCTATTCAAATTCAAGGAAGCTACTACAGTCATATATGAAAGAAGATCAAAAATGGATTATGACGTTACTCAATCCAGAAAAACAACCAACTACAAGAGCAATTAAGAAAAAATTTATTTTAGAAGAATTAGATATTGTAAATTAATAGGACACAAATATCCAGATCACCAATGTTCGAGATGTAACAGAGAAGATAATAGTATCGCAGAAGTCCAACTAGAATGAAAGATGAAGACAAAAATCAACCAAGAAGATAAGGATGAAAAGAAGCCAGCTGGAAGATAGACAACAGGAGATAGAAAGCAACATCAAGAAGGACGGACCAATGAAGAAATAAAGGCAAGAGACAAGGAGACAAGATATTAAAGCTATGAAAGTGACATGTGAATTATTATATAACTTCTTTGACTTCTAAAGACGTAAATTATTGTATAGCATCTATTAGTTTTTATTAGTTCTTGACTTTTTTGGCAAAGTGTCACTATTAGTTTTTCACTTTTTCGACAAGTGTAGAATAGGAATTGTGTTAGGATTTTCATTTTGTAGATTATAAATATAAGCCAGGCAGCAAATCTAAGGCAAGACTTTAAATACGGAAAGAAAGTCTTCTTGTACATAGTAAAATTTTCTATCATATAATCAATAAAGATATTCAGTTTTACACTAAGCTATGGATGAACAAAGCACAGATTTATCAAATCTACCAGAACAAGTATTTTCATTTATAATTATGAATAGCTAAATTCATAAATTCCTGACAATCATAAGTATAATAAAATAAGCTCATGTTAGTCACTTTATACTAGAATTATTCGAGGAATAATATGTTTCAAAGTTTATTAGCAAAGAGGAAAAGGAGAAAAATTCCTAGAACTATGTCATCCTAAAGGTGAAACCGGTGAGACAAAGAAGCCGTGATAGGGGAGTAAACAGAGTAGAAGCGCTGTTTAGGGGAAAAGTATCTAGATTACCATTCTAATAGTGACCGAAGAACATGTTATTTAAGAATAATCTAGTATATAGTGATCTAAGATGGTCATATTTTGTTATGTATATGATTGAAAGGAATATTTTGAAAAATAGAATCATATGAAAAATGAATACTTACTTACCTAATGAAATGATAAATAAATTTAAGATACTTGTTTTATATGTCCTTATGGATACAGAGATAGTAGATATAAAGAAAATTATATGGGAAAAGATATTTGATATTGAAGATGAAGAATTAGAAAATTGGATAGAAGATGAATTAGAACAAATACACTTAAATAGCGATAGCTACTATTCATACCTAGATAATTACTATTTAGACGGATATTATACAGGTTAAAAATGCTAGAATATATTAGAAGAATTTGAGAAAGACAAAATTGGCTATATGAAGAAATTAATTACAGAAATCAGCTTAGAAGAGAAAGAAGATAATTAGAAGAAAGATTACTTGGAATAAAGTTAACCTTAGAAAAAAGAGGTATAAATGATAATTTATATAATCCATATGGAAAATTGTCTATACATGAACAACAAATGTTAATTGATCACATAGGCAACATAGGATTAGATATCAAATATAGCACAATTAGAATAAATTATTACATAGAAATTTGTAAAATTACAACTACTATAGGATAAAATGATAGACTTTGAATACTTAAGAGCTTGGCAAATTACCTACAAATTACCCAAGTTATCCGCACTATCCGCACCCCCTACAATAAGGTATTTGATATTGAAGATGAAGAATTAGAAAATTGGATAGAAGATGAATTAGAACAAATACACTTAAATGATGATAGCTACTATTCATACCTAGATAATTATTATTGCGACGGATATTATACAGATTACAAATATTAGAATATATTAGAAGAATTAGAGAAAGACAAAGTTGGCTATATGAAGAAATTAATTACAGGAATCAACTTAAAAGAGAAAAAAGATAATTAGAAGAAAGGTTACTTAGAATAAAATTAACTTTAGAAAAAGGAGATACAAATGAGAGTTTATATAATACTAAACATGAACAACAAATGTTAATGGATCACATAGATAACATAGAATTACATATCAAATATAGCATGATTAGAATAAGTTATTACACAGAAATTTATAAAATTAGAACTACTATAGGATAAAATGATAAACTATGAATACTTAGAATGTTGGAGAAAAGCTATGGAGCAAATAAGATTAATAGAAACATTTATGAAAAAGAATCTACTTGACTATATAAAACCAGAAATATGGAGAATCTAGTATACCTTAAAAATAATGCAGAAGAATTAATTAGGTTAAAATAAATAACTAAGGAATGCTATGACATAGCATTTCAAACATAAGTTATCCGCACCTCCTACAATTGGTATCAGAGCTATATTATTTAAAAATAGATGAGTTGTATGTATTTATTTAAGGAATGCATATTATGATTTTATGATAGAACTAAATTTTGAAATCTACCAAAATATTATAAATACTAATGAATAAAATAGACCAATCCCAAAAAATCCCTACCGCTTAGTGCGTTGACAGTGGAACGGAGGAGTAGTCTCACGGCTGCCCGTTGTGGGGATGCCTTAGGAAACAAAAAGAAATATTATTTGAGAAATGAAGAGAATTAAAAATAAGAAAGGAAAGATTACAGTATAATTTAATTGTTGGTGTATGTCAAAAATCAATAAAAGCACAAAAAGAAGAAATATCCTATTTTGAAGCTCTAATAGATAATCTAGAATACATATATCAACATGACCTATATACCATCATGTAGATAAAATGAATAAAGAAGAATTATTAGATGAAATAAACCGATTCAAAGAAAAATTAGAAATAAAAAAGAAGACTTAAAAATTAAGGAAAAATAAGAAGTAATTAATAAAAATATAGAAGAAACAAACACAGAAGTAAATACTCTTGATAAAAATGATGAAAATATAACACCTAGTATATCAGAAATAAGAAGACCAACACATAATAGGATAAAAAGGTGCAACCCAAACGATGACTACAGATGGACACCAAAACAAATAGTTAATAAATATTACAACTTCTTAGATTTAGACTGTATAATAGATACAAATAAAACAATACAACTATGGGTAGAATATATATCAAAACACTTACTAGATAATAGCGTAGACACAGCAAATATACCAGAATATATAGAAAGAACACTAATAGGAACAGTAAAATTATGGCTATCAAATTTAACTAAAGAAAGTAAAAAGGTACTAAGATTTGACAAAAATACAGAAGGAACAACTAAAGCATCACCCATAGAAATATTAAAAATATATGAAACGGCTATAAGAAATGAATTTAGTAGTATAGAAACACAAGAAGAAGAACAAAATATAGAAAAGGATAAAAATAGGAATTTAATGTTGAAATTAACAATATGTAATATGTGCTACATATATGAATATACATGTGCCTTCAAAGAATATTACAATAAAGGAAAATATAATGTAGAAGAAAGCATAGAAATAATAAAATTATACTATAGCAAATTACCTGAAGCATTTAATTCAAAAATAATAAAACGTTGGGATGAAGCAAAAATAACAAATACTTTAGGAGAAAGGATAAGATTTTTACAACAATGGTATAGAAACATATGTGAAAAATATAGAGAAGAATTAAAAATGGAAAAAACATTAATAAAGAATTTAACATGTTGCAAAGATAAAATAGCACCCCAATTTGGATGTGAAGAAAAATACTATAAGAAAAGAAAAAGACATAAGAAATATAAGAAATTCCAATATAAATATGAAAAACCAAGAAAAAGATATTACGTAAAAGACTATAAACATAAAAGATCATATAGAAAGAAGAAATCTATAAAAGAATGTAAATGTTATAATGGTGAAAAATTAGGACACCTAGCTAAAGATTGTAAAGTACCCAAAGATCCAAACAATAAACAAATATCAGAAATAAAGATAGAAAATACAGAATATATGCAAATAGATTATATAGATTATGAATTAGAAAGTGAAGATAGTATATATGAAATCTCAAAAAATGAAATAGATAACAAATTAGATGAATTAAATGACTATAGAATATTTAAATGTAATAAAAAAGGAAGAATATTTAAATAAAGAAGGAACAAATCAAAAAATTATATTTGACAATAATATATTTGAAGAAATAAAAGGAACAAAATTAGATTTAAGAATAGAAGAAATATTTAAAATACCAATAATAAAGAATATATTTAATAGATGAAAAGAAGAATACTATGTAGTAAGCCAAAAAAAACATGTAATAGATTGTAGATATGCAAAAGAAAAGCTAGTATACCACTAGCAACTAAAAGAACAGTTAATAAAGAAATACAAGATATAAAAAGTAGAGACCCAATAAAATACGTACAACTTGGAGGAACAGAGACATTAATAAAAGCATGTTTTAGAGAAGGAATAGATACATCAATAGAATTATATTTAGCAGATGATAGAATAATAAAACCTATAGAGAAAAGTATAATATGTGCAATAAAAGGAAATCTAATATACCAAAAAATTTAAATTTATAATAAGCGCAAACTACTCAGTAGCAGTAACAGATAAAAACTTAGATAAGTCATTAGTACTATATTGGAAAATATCAGGAATAGAATTAACCCCAGGAAATAAAATATTTCAGCAAGATGTAAAAATTTATATGTATTAACAACAAAGCATAAAATAATAGGAAAAAATAAAATAAATAAAATACAAATAGAAAGACCTTTTGAGCAATTTGTAAAAACCATAGATAATAGTGATTATAGTTGCCAGGATATAAATATAGAAGAAGATTTGAAAATAGTAAATGAAGGACTAGGGACATAAAAAAGAATAGCATATGAGATAACTACAAAACCGAACCTAACTCAATATTATAGAATAGGAATATTTGATACTAATAAACACAGGACAGGATGATAATTATATGATGAAATACTTAGTAAAAACTGAAGAAACTAAAACAAATAATGATAAATGTCCAGATTTGCCAAGAAACCTAATAATTATTAAAAATACGACTGAAAAAAGAAATTATAATAGGAGTCAGAAAGATAAAAATTGAATTTGAAGTAAATGAAGAAACACAAAAAGAAGATATAATATTAGAAATAAAATGGTTGGAACAAGTAAAACCATACAATACAGAACATACCCAATTAACCATAATGTATAATAAAGAAAAATTGTTAATAAAAAGAGCTTTAATATGAAAATATACGTACTCATGAAGATAATAGTAGAAGGATATTATAATAGATATTATACGCCTATGATAGATACAAGAGCAGAAGCCAATTTATGTAGATATAACTGTTTACCAGAAAGTAAATGGGATAAGTTAAGAATACCAATAGTAGTTAAAGGATTTAGTAATGAACGGAGTCTAATTACATATAAAGCTAGAAATGTAAAAATACAAATATGGGATAAAATATTAATAATAAAAGAAATTTATAATTACGAACTAACATGAAAAGATACGCTTTTAAGAATGCCATTTTTAGATAAACTATATCTACACATAATAACTAAAGCACACTGGTGGTTTACAACACCATGTAAACAAAAAGTAAGAGCAAAAAGAGTTACTAATAAAATAAAAAAGAAAACGGATTGGATAAAAGGAAGTGAAAAAATTATGCAAACATTAGAAAATATAAAACCTACTGAAGACACAATAGATTTAATAATATTTTCAATAAATAAGGAAGAAATGACCATATTTTCAATAGATAAAGTAGAAATAATCAAAAATAAATTAAAACGACTATATAATAAAAATCCACTAAAAGGATGGGAAAAACATAAAACTATTGTAAAAATCAAACTAATAAATAAAGATAGTATAATAACTCAAAAACCATTAATGTATAATTTCAACGATCTAAATGAATTTGAAATGCATATAAATGAACTATTAGAAAACCAATATATACAAAAGAGTAATAGGAAACACACTAGCTCAGCACTTATAGTAAATAAACATAGTGAACAAAAGAGAGGAAAAAGTAGAATGGTTATTGACTATAGAAATCTAAATGCAAAAACTATAACATATAATTACCCAATACCAAATAAAATATTAAAAATAAAACTAATACAAGGATATAGTTATTTCAGCAAGTTTGATTGTAAATTAGGATTTTACCGTCTAAAATTAGAAGAAGAATCTAAAAAATTAACTGCATTTACAGTACTACAAGGATTTTATGAATGGAATGTATTACCATTTTGATATAAAAATGCACCAGGTAGATATCAATATTTTATGGATAATTATTTTAAACAATTACCTAATTGTATAGTATACATAGACGATATATTGCTACATTCAAAAACTAAAGAAAAACACCTAAAATTATTAGAACAATTTATAAATATAATAGAAAATTCAGGAATAAGCTTAAGTGAAAAGAAGACAGAAATAATGAAAATTCAGATAGAATTTTTAGGAATACAAATAGATAAAAATGGGGTAAAAATGCAACAGCATATAGTACAAAAAATAAAAAATTCAAAAGAAGAATTAGATACAAAAAAAAAATTACAATCATTTTTAGAATTAGTAAATCAAGTAAGAGAATACATACTAAAAGTAGCAGAAAATTTAAAACCCTTACAGAAATTTTTTTAAAAGATTTAGAATATAATTATAGTGAAGAAGATAAAAAAAACAAGTGCAAAAAATAAAGATACTTTGTAAAAACCTATCAAAATTACAATTTCCAGATGAAAATAAATTTTTTACATACATAGTAGAAGCAGATGCGTGTGAGCACAGCTACGGAGAAGTACTCAAATACAGGTATGAAAACGAATAATTAGGACATCATTATAGATATTACTCAAGAACGTTTAACGAAATAGAAATAAAATGAGAAATAAATAGAAAAGAATTATGTTCATTATATAAGTGTTTATTAGAATTTGAACCATATATTGTATATAACAAATTTATTGTACGAACAGATAATACACAGGTAAGATAGTGGCTAACTAAAAAAATAAAAAATTCAGTAACAATAAAAGAAATACGGAGATTGGTATTAAATATATTGAATTTTACATTTACAGTTGAAATAATCAGTACTAACAAGAATGTTATTGCAGATTACATATCAAGATAAATCTACGCAGACTGATATAACAGAAAATGATACATTAGAAGAGATATTCAAAATCCTAACTACGCTTTTACTGAAAGTGGATAGTATGGGCAATGAGGTAGAAAAGCTAAAGACTAATAAAGGTAAACTGAAGTCTAAAGCTACAAGTCAGCCGCATGACTATCAAAATGCAGAGCTATGTCGATCGAAAGACATCAAAATCCAGAGCTAACAGGAGACGTTGGGATACTCTATAAAACACATAATCTTTATCAATCTATGTCTGCAGGTACAAGCAAAGGAGTTAATAGACAAGGATTAAATCTGAATAAGATATTTGAAAAACCATTTATACCAAAAATACCAAAAGACCCTCTATTTATACCCCAACAAACTACCACATATCTAGAAAGTTTGAACTAAGACCAAAACGCATATAACTAGATTATACATAGAAAACATCCACAAAATACAAACTTACTTGAATCTTAAACCTAGAGCTACAAATATCCAAGAACCGACACAGACTATATAACCCAAAAACTACAAGGATACAACAAGTTAATTACACTACCAAAAAACAATCTAAACCTAGTTAGAACTTGTTTCAGTTATGGACTACTGAATACTGTATATACTCAAGACAAAAATGAACTAACAACTATACCAGAAATATACAAAGCATTCACTACTTACAAAAAATAACCAAAGGAAACCTATTTTTTATAAAGTTTTATACCACACCAGCTGAGATATTATATGATGAAATAAAACCAGTTATACAAGTTGTGAAAATTAGATTAACCAAAGATATGATTATACCAGAAGACATTTAGCAACAACCAGAGATACCAAAAGTCGAGATACCTAATATTTACACAAATAAATGAATCATTGAAATATCTACAATTATCCAAGAGCTAGCAAATAACTATCTTAATGGATATCCAATTTAGAGCCACTATTCGGGAGACCAACTAATTATCTATTCAAATTCAAGAAAGCTACGGTAGTCAATTATGGAAGAAGTCCAAAGATGGATTTTGACATTACTCAATCCAGAAAAATAACCAACCACAAGGGATATTAAGAAGGAATTTATTTCAGAAGAGTTACTGACAAAATATTGTAAATTAATAGGACATAAATATCCAGACTACCTATGCTCAAAATGCAAAGGAGAAAATAATGTGATCCCGAAAGTTCAACTAGAATAAAAGAATATAAGGACGCCAGCTGAAAGACAGACAAAAGAGAAAACAACGGAGCAATGAAGAGATAAAAAAGGAGACAAGATATTAAAAGCTATGAAAGTGACATGTGAATAGCCTTTTTGACTAAAAACGTAAATTATTGTATAAGCCTTTATTAGTTTTGAATTTTTTTGTCAAGTGTCATTATTAGTTTTGTCTTTTTGACAAATGTAGAATAGGAATAAGCTTTAGGATTTTCATTACTTTTGTAAAAACTAGACAAGTGTAAAGTTAGAAATAGTAGTTTACGCATTTTTTTGATCTTTTAGAGATTATAAATAGAAGAGTCATTGGCAGATCTAAGGCAAGACTTTCTACACGGAAAGCAAGCCTCCTTGTACACAACAAAAAATCTCTCAAAATATTTAATAAGATATTCATTTTTATACTCAACTATGAAAAATCAAAGCTTAGAATCATCAAACCTACAAGAACAAATATTTTCATTTATAATTATGAATAGCTAAATTCATAAATTCCTGACAATCATGATATAATAAGATAAGTTCATGTTAGTTACATATAGTAGAATTATTCGAAGGATAATATGTTCTAAAGTTTATTAGCAAAGAGGAAAAGAAGAAAAATTCCCAGAACTATGTCATCCTAAAGGTGAAATTAGTAAGGCAG
This sequence comes from Capsicum annuum, assembly GCF_002878395.1. Lineage (NCBI taxonomy): Eukaryota > Viridiplantae > Streptophyta > Magnoliopsida > Solanales > Solanaceae > Capsicum > Capsicum annuum. The sequence continues at coordinate 26,324,031 of NC_061116.1, read as the reverse complement.
AGAAGCCATGATAGGGTAGTAACAAGAGTTGAGGCGCTGTTTAGGGAAGAAGTATCCAAACATACCATGCTAATAATGACAGAGGAGTATAATTATCTGAGGATAATCTAGTACATAGTGATCGAAGATGACCATATATTGTTATGTATATGGTTGAAGGGAATATTTTGAAATAAACATCATATGAAATAAAATGACTACCTACTTATCTGATGATGATAGATAGATTTAAGATACTTGTTTTTTATATACTTAAGGATATAGAAATAATAGATATAAAGAAACTCATATGGGAAAAGATATTTGATTTTAAAAATGAGTTACTAAATACTGAATGGATAGAACAATTGTTAGAAAATATAGATTTTGATGGTAGATATTATTATTCAGATTGGTATTATTCAAATTAAAATGATAAACTATGAATACTTGGAATATTGGAGAAAAGATATGAAAAATATAAGATTAATAGAAATACTTATGAAAAAAAAATCTACTCGACTACATAAAAACTAGAAATATGGAACATATAGTATACCTTAAAAATAATATAAAAGAATTAATTAGGTTAAAACAAATAACTAAAGAATGTTATGACATAGCATTTCAACAAACATGATAGATCTAGTGTTTACAAGTACCCCCTCAAATTTAGTGCCAATTGTAGGGGGTGCGGATAACTTATGTTTGTTGAAATGTTATGTCATACCATTCCTTAATTATTTGTTTTAACCTTATTAGTTCTTCTATATCATTTTTAAGGTATACTAGATTCTCCATATTTCTGGTTTTTATATAGTCAAGTAGATTCTTTTTCATAAGTGTTTCTATTAATCTTATTTGCTCCATATATTTTCTCCAATAATGTAAGTATTTGTAGTTTATTATTTTTACCTATAGTAGTTGTAATTTTATAAATTTTTGTGTAATAACTTATTCTAATCGTGCTATATTTGATATGTAATTCTATGTTATTTATGTGATCCATTAACATTTGTTGTTCATGTATTGTATTATATAAACTCTCATTTGTATCTCTTTTTTCCAAGGTTCATTTTATTCTGAGTAATCTTTCTTCTGTATTGTATGTTCCCTTATAGTAGTATTCTTTAAATGCACACGTATATTCATCTATATAGCACATATAACATATTGCTAGTTTAATATTAAATTCCTATTTGTATCTTTTTCTTTGTTTTGTTCTTCTTCTTCTTCTTCTGTTTCCATACTACTAAATTCATATCTTATAGCTATTTCATATTTTTTCAATATGTCTATAGGTGTTAGTTTAATTACTATTGTTCCTTCTATTTTTTATCAGCCCTTAATACCTTTTTACCATCTTCAGTTAAATTTAAAAACCATAATTTTACTGTTCGTATTAGTGTTCTTTCTATATATTCTAGTGTATCTGTTGCATTTATACCATTATCTAATAATTATTTGTTATATATCCTATCCATAATTGTATCATTTTATCTACATCTATTACACAGTCTAAGTCTAAAAAGTTATAATTTTTATTAATTATTTATTTTGGTGTCCATTTATTATATTCATCTTTTAGATTATACCTTTTAAACCTATCTTTATAATAATATGTAGGTTTTCTTATTTCTAATGTACTAGGTATTATATTTTCATCGTTCTTTTTGTCAAGAGTGTTTATTTCCATGTTTGCACTTTCTATATTTTTATTAATTGCTTCTTGTTTTTCCTTAATTTGTAGGTCTTCTATTTTTTCTAAAATTTCTGTATATGTTTCACTATTTTCTGAATCATAATCATTTTTTTCTTTAGTGTCTGTTGTGTTTACTTCTAATTCTTTGGTTTCTAAGTCTTCATTTTTTATTTCTAATTTTTCTTTGAATTGGTTTATTTCATCCAATAGTTTTTGATCTTTATCTTTTTCCTTTTCTTTTTGTCTTTTTTTCATATAAGTCTTTTAACATTTGTAATTCTTTTTCTAACTCAGTAATCCTATTATTTTTTATTTCTTCTATTTTTCGTATTTTATCTGTAGTTTGTTGTTTTATTTTATCTAATTTTTTTTCTGTCTATTTCTTCATTTTCTTTTGTTATTCTTACAATAACAGTTAATTTATCTTCTAATTTTAATATTTTTTTCTAACATTAAATATAAATGTTCACTTATTTTCTTTTATCGTCTTCTCAGATTAGAAAATACTATTCTTATTTTTAATCCTTCGTGATTTTCATATGTTTTTCATCTATTATGAATTCTTCTTTATTCATTTTATCTATTTAATAGTATATAAATCATGTTGATTTATGTATTCTAGGTTATCTATTTGTGATTCTAAATATGATATTTCTTTTTTTTTTATGCTTTTATTGATTTTTGACATACTACAACAATTATATTATATTGTAGTCTTTCTTTTCTTATTTTTAATTTTCTTCGTTTCTCAGTTAATATTTGTTTTAGTTCTGTATATTTTTGGGATTGCTCTATATTATTCATTTGTATAGTATTTGTAATATTTTGGTAGATCTCTAAATCTAATTTTATCATAATTAGGTGGTATATAGCTCATTCTTCTAGATTTTAAATGGATTATTAATTTTGCCTCAGTACTAGATATCAAAGTAATTAGGTAATCTAATCTATGGAGGTCTTCTTTTGTTTTATTTAGTTTCTTATATTCTGAATAATTACTATTTAGAATTTTTTTAACTTCTCTAAAAGCCTGTATATTTTTAATGGTCTTCTCATAATTAACAAATAACAACATAGTTAACAAGATAACTCGGCTTATAATTAACAATTAAATTAACATATCTCTTAACTAACACATAAATATCATTTCTTTAACTTTAAATAACATAGCTTTGATACCAACTGTAGAGGGGTGCGGATAACTTGGGTAATTTGTATATAATTTTCCAAGCTCGTAAGTATTCATATTCTATCATTTTATCCTATAGTAGTTGTAATTTTACAAATTTCTGTGTAATATTTTATTCTAATTGTGCTATATTTGATATGTTATCCTATGTTATCTATGTGATCAATTAATATTTGTTGTTCATGTATAGATAATTTTTCATATGGATTTATATAAATTATCATTTGTACCTCTTTTTTCTAAGGTTAACTTTATTTCAAGTAATCTTTCTTCTAATTGTCTTCTTTCTCTTCTAAGCTGATTTCTGTAATTAATTTCTTCATATAGTTAACTTTTTATTTTTCTAATTCTTCTAATATATTCTAACATTTTTTAATCTGTATAATATCCATCTGAATAGTAATTATCTAGGTATGAATAGTAGCTATCATCATTTAAGTGTTTTTGTTCTAATTCATCTTCTATCCAATTTTTCTAATTCTTCATATTCAATATCAAATATCTTTTTCCATATAATTTTTTTTATATCTACTATCTCTATATCCTTAAGTACATATAAAACAAGTATCTTAAATTCATCTATCATTTCATCAGGTAAATAAGTATTCATTTTTCATGTGATGCTATTTTTCAAAATATTCCGTCCAATCATATACATAACAAAATATGATCATCTTAGATCACTATATACTAGATTATTCTTAAATAACATGTTCTTCGGCCACTATTAACATGGTAATCTGGATACTTTTTCCCTAAACAACGCATCTACTCTGGTTATTCCCCTATCACGGCTTCCTTGCCTTACCGGTTTCACCTTTAGGATGACATAGTTCTAGGAATTTTTCTCCTTTTTCACTTTGCTAATAAACTTCTTAACATGCTATTGTTCGAATAATTCTACTATAAAGTAATTAACATGAGCTTATTTTATTATACTTATGATTGTCAGGAATTTATGAATTTAGTTATTCATAATTATAAATAAAAATACCTGTTCTGGTAGATTTGATAAATTTGTGCTTTGTTCATCCATAGCTTAGTGTAAAACTGAATATATTTATTGATTATACGAGAGAAAAAATTATTGTGTACAAGAAGGTTTGCTTTTCGTGTAGAAAGTCTTGCCTTAACTTAGCAAATGCTTCTACTATTTATAACCTTAAAAGAGAAAACACGTATACTGTTCTGGACTATTCCTACTTTACACTTGTTATCTTTATAAAAGTAGAAAAGACTTAAAGTATCTTTACAAGAAAAAGTCCTAAAGCTATTCTAAAATTAAACAAAACTAATAATGACACTTTTGCAAAAAAAAATCAAAAAGCCTAGTAAATGCTACATAGTGTTACATAATAATTTACGTATCACCTAATATTTCACATGTCACAAAGTTATCTAATAATTCATATGTCGCTTTCATAACTTTAATATCTTGTCTTCTTCTCTCCTGCTTTATTTCTTCATCGATCTGTATTGCTTTATATCTTTTATCTTCTAGATGGCGTCTTTATCGTCTTTCATTCTAGTTGAACTTCTGGAATTATTTTATCCATTATATTTTTAACATAAATGGTCTAGATATTAATGCCCTATTATTTTACAGTATCTTGTCAATAATTCTTCTGAAATAAATTTTTCCTTAATTGCTCTAGTAGTTGGTCGTTTTTCTGGATTGAGTAACGTCATAATCCATTGTCTAACTTCTTCCATATCTGCTTATCTTAACTATCTTGAATTTGAATAAATCATTAGCTGGTCTTTTGAATAATAAATCCATATTGGATTTCCATTTAGGTAGTTATTTGCTAATTACTGGATAATTATGGATATTCCAATAATTCTTTTATTCACATAAAAATTTGGTATATCTATTTTGGGTATTTCAACTTGCTCTTTAATATCTTCGGGTATGATCATATGTCGGGTTATTCCTATCTTCACAACTTGTATAACTGGTTTAATTTCATCATACAATATCTCTACTGTTGCCGTATAGAACTTTACAAAAAATAGGTTGCCTTTGGTTATCTTTTTGTAAGTGGTAATTGCTTTATATATTTCTGGTGTAGCAGATAATTCACTTTCGTCTTGGGTATATACATTATTGAGTAGTCCATAACTGAAACAGGTTTTAACTAGATTTGGGTTAGTTTTGGGTAATACAATTAACTTATTGTATCCTTGTAGCTTTTGGGTTATATAATTCGTATTTGGTTCTTGAATGTTTGTAGCTCTGGGTTTATGGTTTCAGTAGGTTTGTATCTGGTGGATGTTTTCAATAAATGCTCTGGTTATGTGGTTATAAGCTTTCTTGTCTTGGTTTTGGCTATCTAAATATGTAATAGTTTGTGAGGGTATAAACAAAGGGTCTTTTGGTGTTTTTGGTATAAATGGCTTGTCAAATATTTTGTTGAAGTTCATATTTGGGTTCCTTCTAACTCCTTTGCTTGTACCTGCAGAAGTAGATTGATAAACGTTATGGATTTTTTGGAGTGTCCCAACATCTCCTTCTATCTCTGGAATTTTATTGTCTTTTGATTGACATTTCTCTGCCCACTGCTGAGTTATCTGAGTCATAGCTTCAGACTTCAGTTTAACTTCATTAGTCTTTAGCTTTTCTATCTCATTTCCCATACTATCCGCTTTCAGTGAAAGCGTAGTTAAGGTTTTAAGTATCTTTTCTAGAGTATGATCTTCTGTAATATCAGTTTGGGTAGCTTTTCCTTGATATGTAATTTGCAATAACATTCTTGTTAGTCTTGATTACTTCAATTGTAAATATAAAATTTAATATATTCAATACTAATCGCTGAATTTGCTTTGTTGTAACTTAATTTTGTATTTTTCTTGTTAACCACCATCGTACCTGTGTATTATCTGTTCATACAATAAACTTGTTATATACAATATATGGATCAAATGATAATAAACATTATATAATGAGCATAATTCTTTTCTATTTATTTTTCATTTTATTTCTGTTTAATTAAACGTTCCTGGGTAGTATTTACAATGATGTTCTAATTTTTCTTTTTCATATCTATATTTAAGTACTCCTCCGTAACTATATTCACTTGCATCTATTTCTACTATATATATAACTTTTTTATTTTCGTCTGGAAATTGTAATTTTGGTAACTCTTTACAAAATATTTTTATTTTCTGTACTTGTTTTTTTTATCTTCTTCATTGTAATTATACTCTACATCCTTTCTTAATTTTTTCTGTAATGGCTTTAGGTTTTCTGCCAATTTAGGTATATATTCTCTTACTTGGTTTACTAATCCTAAAAATGATTGTAATTTCTTTTTTGTATCTATTGTTTTTCTAATAATTCATCCACATGTATTTTAAATTCTTTTAAATCATTAAAGTTATATGTTAATGTTTTTTGGGTTATTATACTGTTTTATCTATTAGCTCAATTCTTACAGTAGTCTTATGTTTTTCCCATCCTTTTAATGGATCTTCACTGTATAGTTGTCTTAATTTTTTCTTTATTTTTTCTACCTTATCTATTGAAAATATAGTTATTTCTTCTTTATTTATTGAAAATATAACTAGTTCTATTGTGTCTTCAGTATTTTTTATATTTTTTAATTTTTGTGTGATTTTTTACTTCCTTTTATCCAATCAGTTTTCTTTCTTATTTTATTAATAACTCTTTTTGCTCTTACCCTTTGTTTACATAGTGTTGTAAACCACCAGTGTGTTTTAGTTATTATATGTGGGTATAGTTTATCTAAAAATGGCATCCCTAAAAGCATATCTTTTAATGTTAGTTCATAATTATAGATTTCTTCTATTGTTAATATCTTATCCCATGCTTGTATTTTTATATTTCTAGCTTTATAGGTAATTAAGCTTCCTTCATTGTTAAATCCTTTGACTACTATTGGTGTTTTTAGCTCATCCCATTTGTTTTCTGGTAAACAGTTATATCTACATAAGTTGGCTTCTGTTCCTGTATCTATCATAGGTGTATAATATCTATTGTAATACCCTTCTACTATTATTTTCATAAGTACATATATTTTCATGTTAAAGCTCTCTTTATTAATAATTTTTCCTTTATTGTAGGTTATGGTTAATTGTGTATGTTCTATATTGTAGGGTTTTATTGTTCTAACCATTTTATCCCTAATATTATGTCTTCTTTTTGCATATCTTCCTTTATTTCAAATTCTATTTTTATTTCTCTAACTCCTATTATTATTTCTTTTTTAGTTGTATCTTTAATAGTTCTTAAACTTCTTGGTAGATCTGGGCATATATTACTATTAGATTTTATTTCTTCATTTTTCACTAGGTATTTTCCTATATGGTTTTCTTCTTGTCCTCTATTTAGGAGTATTAAATATTTTTTCATTTATTGTTCCCGTTATATAATATTGAGTTAAATTCACTATTGACGTTATTTCATAATTTGTTTTTTCGATGATCCTGATGATTCTGTTTTTTGAAAAGCTATTATTTTTGTTATGCTTATTCTATCAATTATTATTTCTAAATCTTCTTCTATATGTATGTCTTTGTAAGTATACTCATTGTTATCAATTGTTTTTACAAATTGTTCAAAAAGACTTTCTATTTGTAATTTATTAATTTTATTTTTTCCAGCTATTTTATGTTTTGTTGTTATACATATAGATTTTTACGTCTCGCTGTAAATATTTTACTTTCTGGGGTTAGTTCTATTCCTGATATTTTCCAATATAGTACTAATGACTTATCTATGTTTTTATCAGTTGTTGCTACTGAATAATTTGCACTTATTATAACTTTAAATTTTTGGTATATTACATTTCCTTTTAAAGCAGTTATTATACTTTTTTTCTATAGGTTTTATAATTCCATCATCTTCTAAATATAATTCTATTGGTGTATCTATTTCTTCTCTAAAACATGTTTTTATTAATATTTCCGTTCCTCCAAGGTGTACGTATTTTATTGGGTCTTTACTTTTTATATCGTTTATTTCTTTATTAATTATTCTTTTTGTTACTAGTGGTATACTAGCTTTACCTTTTGCATATCTACAAATTACATGTTCTTTTCGGCTTACGACGTAGTATTCTTCTTTTCGTCTACTAAATATGTTTTTTATTGTTGGTATTTTAAATATTTTTTCTACACTTAAATTTAATTCTTTTTCTTTTATTTCGTCAAATATAATATTAGCAAATATTATTTTCTGATCCGTTCCTTCTTCATTTAAATATTCTTCCTTTGTTATTATTTTTATGTCTTCTTCGGTCATTTGATTCATCTGATTCACTATCTATTTCATTATCTGTTTCATTTTTCGAAATTTCATATATACTATCTTCACTTTCTAATTCGTAATCTATATAATCTATTTGCATATATTCTGCATTTTCTATCTTTATTTCTGATATTTGTTTCTTTTTTGGGTCTTTAGGCATTTTATAATCTCTAGCTAAATGTCCTAGTTTTCCACAATTATAACAAGTACATTCTTTTATAGATTTCTTTTTCCTATATGGTCTTTTATATTTATAATTTTTTATATAATATCTTTTTCTTGGTTTCTTATACTTATATTGTGACTTTCTGTATTTCTTATATTTCTTTATGTCTTTTTCTTTTCTTATAATATTTTTCTTCACATCCAAATTGGGGTGCTATTTTATCCTTGCAACATGCTAAATTTCTTATTAATGTTTTTTTCATTTTTATTTCTTCTTTGTATTTTTCACATATATTCCTATACCATTGTTGTAGAAATTTTATTCTTGCTCCTAGGGTATCTACTATTTTTGCTTCATCCCAACTCTTTATTATTTTTGAACTAAATGGTTCAGGTAATTTACTAAAATATAATCTTCTTACTTCTTTACTTTCTACACAATAAGCAAGCCTTCTTGAACACAATACAATTTTCTCTCATATAATCAATAAAGATATTCAGTTTTACACTAAGCTATGGATGAATAAAGCACAGATTTATCAAATCTACCAGAACAAGTATTTTTATTTATAATTATGAATAGCTAAATTCATATATTCCTGACAATCATAAGTATAGTAAAATAAGCTCATGTTAGTTACTTTATAGTAGAATTATTCGAGGAATAATATGTTTCGAAGTTTATTAGCAAAGTGAAAAAGGAGAAAAATTCCTAGAACTATGCCATCCTAAAGGTGAAACCGGTGAGGCAAAGAAGCCATGATAGGGGAGTAACCAGAGTAGAGGCGCTGCTTAGGGGAAAAGTATTTATATTACCATGCTAATAGTGACCGAAGAACATGTTATTTAAGAATAATCTAGTATATAGTGATTTAAGATGATCATATTTTGTTATGTATATGATTGAAAGGAATATTTTTAAAAATAGCATCATATGAAAAATGAATACTTACTTACCTGATGAAATGATAGATGAATTTAAGATACTTGTTTCATATGTACTTAAGGATACAGAGATAGTAGATATAAAGAAAATTATATGGGAAAATATATTTGATATTGAAGATGAAGAATTAGAAAATTGGATAGAAGATGAATTAGAGCAAATACACTTAAATGACGATAGCTACTATTCATACCTAGATAATTACTATTCAGACGAATATTATACAGATTAAAAAATGTTAGAATATATTAGAAGAATTAGAGAAAGACAAAGTTGGTTATATAAAGAAATTAATTACAGAAATTAGCTTAGAAGAGAAAGAAGACAATTACAAGAAAGATTACTTGGAATAAAGTTAACCTTAGAAAAAGGAGGTACAAATGATAATTTATATAATCCATATGGAAAATTAACTATACATAAACAACAAATGTTAATTGATCACATAGATAACATAGGATTGCATATCAAATATAGCACAATTAAAATAAATTATTACACAAAAATTTGTAAAATTACAACTACTATAGGATAAAATGATAGAATATGAATATTTAAGAGCTTGACAAATTACCTACAAATTACTCAAGTTATCCGCACTATCCGCACCCATTTGAGGGGGGTACTTGTAAATACTAGATCTATCACCATAACATTCTTTAGTTATTTGTTTTAACCTATTTAATTCTTCTATATTATTTTTAAAGAATACTCTATATTCCATATTTCTAGTTTTTATGTAGTCTAGTAGATTCTTTTTCATAAGTATTTCTATTAATCTTATATTTTCCATATCTTTTCTCCAATATTCCAAGTATTCATAGTTTATCATTTTAATCTGAATAATAATATCTACCATCAAAATCTATATTTTCTAACTCTTATTCTATCCATTCAGTATTTAGTAACTCATCTTCAAAATCAAATAACTTTTCCCATATGAGTTTCTTTATATCTATTATTTCTATATCCTTAAGTATATATAAAACAAGTATCTTAAATCTATCTATCATCTCATCAGATAAGAAGATAGTCATTTTATTTCATATCATGCTTATTTCAAAATATTCCCTTCAATCATATACATAACAAAATATGGTCATCTTAGATCACTATATACTGGATTATTCTTAAATAACATGTTTTTTGGTCACTATTAACATGGTAATCTGGATACTTTTTTCGTAACAGTGCCTCTACTCTGGTTACTCTCCTATCACGGCTTTTTTGCCTCACCGGTTTCACCTTTAGGATGGTATAGTTCTAGGAATTTTTCTCCTTTTCCTCTTTGCTAATAAACTTTGAAACATATTATTCTCGAATAATTCTACAATAAAGTAACTAACATGAGCTTATTTTATCATACTTATGATTTTTAGGAATTTATGAATTTAGCTATTCATAATTATAAATGAAAATATCTGTTCTTGTAGGTTTGATTATTCTGAGCTTTGATTTTCCATAGTTGAGTATAAAAATGAATAACTTATTAAATATTTTGAGAGATTTTTGGTTGTGTATAAGGAGGCTTGCTTTCTGCGTAGAAAGTCTTCAACATCAATATCACAATTCTTCAACAATAGAATACTAGTGTTGATAACATGATGTAAAATCAAGAACAAGAATAACAATATAAAGATAAAGAGAAGAACAATAATACAAGAAAAGATGAACAATATAGGTAACTTTCTTCTTTCTTTCATTTATTTACAGTATGAACCATTATGTATCTATATATAATGTTACATAGAGTTATAAGAAGGATGTCATTAACATGCAATTAATTATGAAGACTATAGTGGCGGGGAAAGTGTGCGAGAGTTAAATACATAAGAGTGCGATGATGTAGTGAAGGATTAATTGTATATTATGGAGAAGAGCAGCGGAACATCCACCATAATTATATATTTTATAACAATACTAATAATCATTGAACTTTTATTGCATAGAACTTCAAGTCATGCAACTAATTACCTAGCACAAATCATACTAACTAGTTTTCATAAATGTAGGCTTTGCATAACTAATAAAGTTTCCTATCGACCATACTTATGGTCCACAAAACCAAATAAAATACTATAGATTCTTAATCATTATAAGAAGATAGCTTGTTCGGATCCGCATATCCATAGTCATTTGTGTTACGATCGGTATCTCCTTAACCCATAATGGTAGTAATACGTTGGCAGCTGGTGTTACTCACACTAGTTGAAGTCATACTATCTGCACAATGATGATAATAGAAATTTCACTAATGATTTCAAGATTTAACATTTTAATGTATAGGAAATTAACATTTAACCTATATATATAAATATATCTTTTAACACAAGGGTATTCAATAGTTCTGTCGTTGTACCAATTTCCTGGGAGAGATCTAAAGAAGGTATTTCAGGGGAGGACGTTGGTGACTCATTACTAACTGGAATGGGGGCCAATAGAATGGAGAAAATTGCAACGGCTGCCTGTTGGCTTGTGGAAATAGCAACGGAGGAAGGTTGTGCCATGAATATTGTTAATGATAAAAGTTTGGTATCGCTCTATTTCATTTTGAAATCTACATCACCAATTTTTTCATTTTTGTCCCTTATGACTCTAATTTTGAACTTATATCATAAGTTTTAAATATAGAGACTTTATTTCTAGATTAACCTCCAGTAATCTTGTTTCATTCGAGTTAATTGGTCAAAAATATAAAAATAAATGTTTATCCTATATATTTATCAAAATAAAAAATAAAAAATTCTTACCCCTCAAAATCACAAAACAGTGCTTAGCTGCTTCATGATATCTCAGTATTTGAATTATAATTTTTTAATCTTTTTGGTCTTATGATACAATAGCAAAAAAATAATTCAGGTCTCTACACATATACATATACACATACACGTATGGAAAATCTACAAAATGGTATACATGAACGGAATAAAATTTTTTTTAGAGATGTATAGGTAAATCTAAACTTATGTACTTGCATAAAAGATTTGGCCACAACCAAGTGTGGTTATGGACCTTTCAGTGTTATTGTAAACAACATTCAGGCATATTGCGCACTGAGGAGCATTTGTTGCATCATTTGGAAAAGATTATCACTACAAGATTTAGATGAATGAGAAAGCTACCCTTTGAAAAAATAATTGAAACAAAGAAGTGAAAACTAATTATATTTGAAAAGGACTTCAAATTTAAATAATAGATATGAAAATGTGTTTTTCTTAAGTTACAAATGCATACAAAACTAAGAATAAAATCAAACAAGTTCTAGATTTTGGTATTAATATTGTTTATAGACATATATTGAGGAAAAAAATAATTGACCTATTAAGTTATGTATTTTGGTAAATAAAGATTTTTATTAATATCAAAGTGCATTCATTACATAACCAGGTAAAGAGCTGACCTTTTGCCTCTCAGAAATAAGAAAACAATCTATACTCTAATCATTCTATCTATTACATATTCAGTTTCTTTCTATCATGATACTAGCAGTGTTTATGGAAAGTTGTTCAGTTGTTGAAGTTGAGTCTGCCAGCGAGCATTTCCCCTGCCAGTGATGTGCACATGTAGTGCAATTTCCCTATATAACTTGTCTTCATAGTAGTGTCCGGCTTGAAACCTCATTCTATTTCTTTCTCTCCAGATTATAGTCACCAGCATACTAAATACACAGCCAATGATTGGCCCTTTTCCTGTCTTCTGTTTTCCCCATGTGGTTGCCTACTGTACTTCCTCTTGCCAGCATCCAATTGTCCTCTGGAATTTCAGCCACTTCAGTAATCTTTGCCATAGACTCTTAGGCACTGAGCATTCAAAGAGTAAGCGATCCAAAGTTTCTGTAGTTAAATCGCAGATAACTAACATATCAAAGCCCAGTTATTTAAAAAATATATCGCTAGTATATATATGTTTGTTAGCATTTATGTTAGAATTGATGTTTAAATTTCAATTGGATTGAATTAGTTATGAGAAGACCATTTAAAAACAGAAAAACTTTTAGAAAAATTAAAGAATCATTAATTAGTAGTTATTCAAAATATATAAGTTTAAATAAAATAAAAGAAAACACACAAAGATTAGCTTACCTAATTACCTTAATATCTAGTATTGAAGCAAAATTAATAATCCATTTAAAATCTAGAAGAATGAGAAACATACCACCGAATTATGATAAAATTAGATTTACATATCCACCAAGATATTATAAATATGGTGTAAATGAATAAAGTACAAAAATACAAAGAATTAAAACAAATTATTTCTGAAAAACGTAAAGAATTAAAAATAAGAATAGAAAGACTACGTTATAA
>NC_061116.1:26250458-26307474 GCF_002878395.1 Capsicum annuum | reverse complement strand
TTTATACCATTGTTGTAAAAATTTTATTCTTGCTCCTAAAGTATCTACTATTTTTGCTTCTTCCCAACTCTTTATTATCTTTGAACTAAATGGTTCGGGTAATTTATTAAAATACAATTTTCTTATTTCTTTACTTTCTTCTATATTATATGCTCCTTTATAATAATATTCTTTAAATGCGCAAGTATATTCATCTATATAACACATATTACATATTGCTAATTTTAACATTAAATTTCTATTTGTATCTTTTTCTTCATCTTGTTCTTTTTCTATTGTTGTCATACTACCAAATTCATATTTTATAGCTATTTCATATTTTTTTAATAATTCTATAGTTGTTAGTTTAGTTGTTGATGATGTTCCTTCTATAGGTTTATTAATTCTTAATATCTTCTTGCTATTTTAAGTTAAATTTGAAAACCATAATTTCACTATTCCTATTAGTGTTCTTTCTATATATTCTGGTGCATCTGTTATGTTTATATTATTATCTAATAATTGTTTTGTCATATATCCTATCCATAATTGTATTATTTTTTTTTGTATCTATTACACAGTCTAAGTCTAAAAAGTTATAATTTTTATTAATTATTTGTTTTGGTGTCCATTTGTCATATTCATTCTTTAGATTATATTTCTTAAACTTATTTTTATAATATGTAGGTTTTCTTATTTCTGAGGTTTTAGATATTATATTTTCATCTTCTTTTTTATCAAGAGTATTTATTGTTGTGTTGATATTTTCTAAGTTTTCTTCATTAATTATTTCTTGTTTTTCATTTATTTCTAAATTTTTTGTATTTGTTAATATTTCTGTATATGTTTCACTATCTTTTGAATCATAATTATTTGTCTCTTCAACATCTATATTATTTATTTCTAATTCCTTATTTTTTATTTCTAATTTTTCCTTAAATTGATTTATCTTGTTTAGTAATTTTTGTTCTTTATCTTTTTCTTCCTTTTCCTTTTGTCTTTGTTCATACAAATCCTTTAACATTTGTAGTTCTTTTTCTAATTTAGCAATCCTACTATTTTTAGTTTCTTCTATTTTTCGTATTTTCTTCTGTAGTTTGTTGTTTAATTTTTTCTATTTACTTTTTCCTATCTATTTCTTCATTTTCTCTTTTTATTCTTACCATAACTATCAATTTATCTTCTAATTTTAAATCTTTTTTTTTTAACATTAGATATAAATGTTCACCTATTTTCTTATATCTTCTTCCTAGATTAGAAAATATTATTTTTATTTTTAATCCTTCGTGATTTTCATATATTTTTTCATCTATTATAAATTCTTCTTTGTTCATTTTATTGCAAATAGTCATGTTGATATATATATATTCTAAACTATCTATTTGTGATTCTAATTTTGATATTTCATCTTTTTGTGTATTTATTGAGTTTTCACTAACTCCGGCAAATATATTATAATGTAGTCTTTCTATTCTTATTTTTAATTCTTTACGTTTTTCAGAAATAATTTGTTTTAATTCTTTGTATTTTTGTACTTTATTCATTTAAACCATATTTATAATATCTTGGTGGATATGTAAATCTAATTTTATCATAATTAGGTGGTATGTGTCTCATTCTTCTAGATTTTAAATGGATTATTAATTTTTCTTCAATACTAGATATTAAGGTAATTAGGTAGACTAATCTTTGTGTGTTTTCTTTTATTTTATTTAGACTTATATATTCTGAATAATTACTAATTAATGATTCTTTAATTTTTCTAAAAGCTTTTCTATTTTTTAATAGTCTTCTCATAACTAATTCAATCCAATTTAAATTTAAACATAAATTCTAACATAAATGCTAACAAACATATATATGCTAGTGATATGATTTTTAAATAACTGTGCTCTGAGACCATTTGTTGGGGGTGTAGATATGCGGATAACTAACATATGAAATAGATAGTCTATAAGGCTAAAAAGGCTACAAGAATTAGTGCTATAGCCTAAAAAAGTCAAAAAGGCTAAAATCTATACAACAATTTTACGTAAAATTTAATATCTTGTCTTCTATTATTACTCCGTTGATATCTTCTCGTTGTCGTATCTACTGCTTTTTCATATCTCCATTATTGCTTCTTATCTTATCTTCCAGCTGGCATGCTTGTCTTCTTGATTCTTCGATTGACCATGCCCAAACTACTTTCATGAGCCTGAAAAATGGAGTTTTTAAGTCATTGTTAAATTTATTTTATTTCGTGTACGATTTTGGGGTTGCTCAAGAAGAAGCAACTGTATGATAAATATTCTTAGTGTGTGTTCTTGCTTTCTTCAGCCCTATTTTTGCATCACATGATTTCTAAGGAAAGCGTTATGTTAGACTCGCTGAAGGGTGAAACTGTTAGGAATTGGGCTAGACCAACAAATGTGATTGTAATTAGGAATTTTTTGAACTTGACTAGTTATTATTGTTGATTTGTTAAAGGATTTACTTCTATTGCTTCACATATAACCTACCTTATTCAAAAGGAAGTACCATTTGTGTGGGATGACAAGTGTAAGGAGAGCTTCCAAAAGTTTAAAATTTTAATGAACTCAGCTATGATTCCTACATTGCCTATTGTGGGTAAGAATTGCATTGTATATTGTAATGCTTCATGGTTGGATTTAGATGTTGTTTTGATGTAGGATTAGAACGAGATATCTTATGCTTCAGGAAAACTAAGCCTTATGAGAAAAAACTATCCTACGCATGATTTAAAATTGACTGCTATGGTATTTTATTTAAAATTTTGGAGGCACTATCACTATGGGATAAAGTGTAAAGCTTTCATAAAAAGTTTCAGCCGTCAACACGTGCTCACCCAGAGGAATCTAAATCTAAGACATAAAAGTTGGATGAAGCTGATTAAAGACTATGACATCTTATCCTATATCACTCAGGCAAAGCCAATATGGTATTAGATGCACTGAGCTAGAAATTAATGAGCATGAAAAGTTTGGTGCTGTTGGAGGTGTCCAGACACCCATTGGTGAGAGAGGTGGAATCTTTCTCTAACAATTTTTTGATATTGTAGGAGACTAGTGAATGAAGGGTGTTAGCATATATGGAGGGAGATGCATGATAAGAGTAGTTTATTTATTTCTTTATCTTAGGGAAAGACTCATGTGATGAAAGTGTAATTTGATTAGGATGTGCATACGAGTATTATAACATAGCAAATCTTGGTGGGCAAGAACAAAATAAAAGTTAATCAAAATTGAATAACACTTTTTGGATCAATGAAATCGCATCAAGTGACATCATTTGAATTGTCACTATTTTTTAATTCATGAACTTGTAAAGAAAGAGAAGGCTAACTAAAACTAACGCAATAAAATGAAGAATCAAGTTTGAGGAGGGTCAAAATTCACGTGTAGACAACGTCTCTCTTAAATTTTTTTATTCTCCTCATTTATTTCATTACAGAACATCATTAACTTATATACACAATTATTTTTCACTTTAGTTTTCTCATCTTAGAAATAATATTAATTTTTTAATTGATAAATTTATTATATAGAGATTTAAGGAAAAAAGTCATATATTTCAAATAATTAAAGCAAATAAATTGATAATGTAATGGTAAAATAGGTACATTAAAAAAGTAATTTATATATAGGAAAAAACATGTCTATTATTCTTAGGTATTATATTTTCATTTTCTTTTTTATCAAGAGTATTTATTTCTGTGTTGATATTTTCTAAGTTTTCTTCATTAATTACTTCTTGTTTTTCATTGATTTCTAAATTTTTTGTATTTGTTAATATTTCTGTATATGTTTCACTATCTTCTGAATCATAATTATCTGTCTCTTCAACATCTATATTATTTATTTCTAATTCCTTGTTTTTAGTAATTGCAGAGTTACAGATTTCTGTATAATAATTTATCCTAATTGTACTGTAATGTATAGGTGGACTTTTGGGATAATATTATCTTCTCCGTTACATCTTGAACATTGATGGTCTGGATATTTGTGTCCAATTATCTTACAATATCTTGTCAATAATCCGTCTGAAATAAATCATTTCTTAATTGCTCTTGCAGTAGATTGTTTTTCTGGGTTAAGTAATGTCATTATCCATTGCCTAACATCTTCCATATCTACTTGTCGTAGTTCTTTTGAATTGGAATAAATCATCTGAAGGTAACGTTATGGGTTTTATGGAGTGTCTATACATATAATAGATCTATTTCATATGTTAGTTATCCGCATATCCGCACCGAATTTATGTTTAAATTTAAATTGGATTGAATTAGTTATGAGAAGACCATTTTAAAAACAGAAAAGCTTTTAGAAAAATTAAAGAATCAGAACTTTAATGTCTTCCGATCGACATAGCTCTGTACACTGCTGAGTTAGCTGATTTGTAGCTATAGACTTCAGTTTATCTTCATTAGCCTTTAGCTTTTCTATCTCATTACCCATACTTTCTACTTTCATTGAAAGCGTAGTTAGGGTGTTGAGTATTTTTTCTAGAGTATCTTCTTCTATTATATCAGTCGGTGTAGCTTTGTCTTGATATGTAATCTGCAACAACATTTTTGTTAGTACTAATTACTTCAATTATAAATGTGAAATTTAATATATTCAAGACTAGTCTCCGAATCTCTTTTGTTGTAACTGAATTTTGTATTTTCTTTGTTAACCACCAACGTACCTGTGTATTATCTGTGCGTAATAACTGGGCTTTGATACCATTTGTAAGGGGGTGCGGATATGCGGATAACTAACATATGAAATAGACATAACTAGGAATTCATAGTTCCCATAATGAGTTTGAAATACAGTCTTTGGGATATTCTCCTCCCTAATCTTGAGTTGATAGTAACTCGACCACAAGTCAATTTTGGATAATGCAGTGTCCCCTTGTAACTGATAAAATAGGTCAACTATTAAATAATATTTATTGCGGATGGTTACCTTATTCAATTGGCAGTAGTCTATGCATATTTTCAAACTAACATTCTTCTTTTTTATAAACAAAATTAGTGCACCCCTAGAAGAAACTCTAGGATAAATAAAATCCTTTTCTAAAAACTCTTGTATTTGAGACTTTAACTCTCTCAACACTGATGGTGCCATACGATAAGAAGGAATAGAAATGGGCCAAGTCTTTGACTCTTAATTTATAGAAAAGTAAACTTCTCGATCCAGGGGCATACATAGGAGATTATTTGGAAACTATAATGACCTGACTTATGAATCTTGATTCTTATGTATTTTGATCATTTTGACTTTTTCTATAGTTTCTACATATTGATTTAGTGGTGTGGGGATGGTTGGCACAATCCCAGATGCAGTCAAAAATGATTTAGGTGAATTTGTTATTTCTAAAAGCTTTAAAAGTCATATAGTTGACTTTGATCAACATATGATATTTTGCATGTCGAATTATGATTTGGACGATTTTATTAGATTTGAAATGTCAAATTTTGGTTTGTAGCATGGTTGGTCTAGTTTCGGAACCATTGTTTTATATCTCTATCTGTCATTTGAAAAATAGTTAAAAAAGGATCTTGGAGGTTAATTTATTGAAAACAATCTTTTTTCAAAAATTCAACTTTTTTATTGAGTTTGGAACGTTGAAAATATCCTAGGAGTATAGATGCTTTATTTTTATCGCTTTCCAACTGAATTCCGAGGATCCAGTCGAAAACTTAACAAATTTCAATTTTGTTGGTACAAAGTATTAGTTGGGCTGCTGCTTAAGCGGTCAATTAATGGCTAGAGCGGAAGGTGCTTAAGCACCAATAGGTATCTAAAGAGAAAACCACTTAAAGCGCCAAAGTGTTGCTTTAGTGGTGACCGCTAACCGAACCAAGAATTTCATGAAAGTACATAAAATAAGTTACTTTATGAATAAAGCAACTTTTTTTTTTCAATTATTTTTTACTAAAAGTATAAAAAAGATTTACTTTTTGTAACTAAAGAAAAATATACATATATATTAATATTATGTTTCTCTACCCCACAATTAAATAATGTCATGTCCCCATGACAAATAATTTAGAAGTAAAAGAAATGATAAAACTTTCCTAATTTATTTATTTTTTCAGAGTTTGTGAAGTTTTTCTCAAATTCTGATTGTATTTATTCATTTCTTGCTCTTTAGAGCTTCTTTGTTTTATCAAATCTAAGTTGAGATAAAAAAGTATATATATTATAATATTAAGAAACGTAAACACATAAATATGGAAAAACTTTTTTATATAACGTGATTTAAAATATACTTAAAAGGAAAAATGCACTCCTGACTACTAATAGATATTTAAAATAGGAAAGAAGGAACAAGAAATAGTTCTTAGTTTAATGTCATTAGCTCGATTTATTTATCATTTTTTTTTATTTAAGTAAAAAAGGATAGTTGAAGCATGTTTGTCAAAAAATTCCATGACATAAGGCATCAAACGATGACTGTTCACTGACTTTTTCTAGTCCATCTATATATTGTATTTCAATGGCACCACAAGGGGTCACTTCTGTTATAATGAGTGTCCCTACCCAACGTAGCTTGAATTTTTCTGAAAATAGTCTCAATCGGTTGTTGTACAATAAAATGTGATCTCTAGCTTAAATTTCTAATGACGGATGAGGTTATCATTCCATCATTTTTTCTTTTCTTTATACAATTTAGAATTTTCATATGCTTCAAGTTTGAATTCCTCCAATTCATCAAGACACAACAATTGATTCTTACCTATATTTGACAAATTTAGATTCAAAAAAGTTTATAGCCCAATATGCTTTGTGTTCTAATTTCATAGGCAAATGACAAGATTTTTTAAATACTAGTCTATAAGGAGATATGTCCATTGGGGTTTTTAGAGTAGTTCTATATGTCCATAAAGCATCATCTAATTTTAAAGAACAATATTTTTTAGAGGAACCATTTTTTTTTTTAAATTCTTTTTCAATTCTCTATTAGATACCTCTACCTGTCTACTTGTTTGAGCATGATATGAAGTTCTTATGTTATGAGTTACTCCATGTCTTGATAATAAATTAGCAAATTGTCAGTTAACATAACGAGTTTCATTGTCTCTACCCTTTTTAAAAATATAGTCAACCACAAGTAAATTTCACAACTGTTAGAAGGAGAAAAAGAACTCATAAATTGATGTTCCAAACATCAAATATTTCTCACATAAGAATAGAGTTATGAGGAATATCATCTGTTTTTAAAATTTTACCACTTCTTTGGCATTCATCACAAGTACCAACACATTGTCTTGATCTTTGAATAAATAGGGCTAGAAAATTCACCTTCTAGCACTTTAGTTACTGTCTTTTTTCCTCCATAATGTCCTCCTACAAATTCATCATGATAGTGACTTAGGATGTTGCTAATTATTGTTTCTCATACACATCGCCTTATCATGTCATTTGCACAAAAATTAAATAAGTAAAGGTTTTTCAGAAGTAATTTCTTATTTCTTTTTAAGATTTTTTTCTTGTTCAGAAGAAAAATATTTTAAAATCTAGCATCCAAGTAAATAATTTGTGATATCAACAAACCAAGGTGGTTGATTTAAAGCAGTTGTAATTCAATTTATATGCTTATTGAGAAATTCCTCATTTATATCTAGTGTCTCGGTAGGAAAATCTTTCAAACATGACAGATGATCGGCTACCTAGTTTTCTGATCCCTTTCTATCATTAATTTCAAGGTCAAATTTTTGAAAAAGAAGTATCCATCTTAGCAATCTAGGTCTAGCATCTTTCTTTGCTAAGAACTATTTTAAGGTTGCATGATGTGTGAAAACTATCATTTTGGTTCCTATGAGATAGGAACAAAACTTACGAAATTCAAATACTACTCTCGATAGTTCTTTCTCAGTTGTAGGATAATTCTTTTGAGCTTCATCGAGGGTTCTACTGGGATGGTAAATAGGCTTACAAATTTTATATTTTTTATCCCAGTATAGCTCCGATTGTTGTATCACTTTCATCACTCATAATTCCAAAAGATGAGCTGTAACACTAATTTTTTTAGTTAAGAATCAATCCGTTCATCAAAGGTGTAAAGACTCAAATCTAATTATTTCTAATTTTATATAGGTGTTAAGATCAATTTCTTTGTGTGTGAAGAGCCTTAGACGTGAATTAAGGCCATGAGTAACTTCTGGCTCATAGCTAAGTTGAAAGCTTTTTTATTGAATGAATCATTATATAAAATCTATTTATAGTCTAATTCAAACAAGTATAATTCCTAGGTTCTAATCTGTTTTGGATCTTAAAACCCACAAAATAAAAGGTCTTTGAGTCTCATTCCCAATGCATTCAGTTTTACCTTAATCTGACATTGTACCTAAAAGTTATGACCAATTAACAAGAGATGATCTTTGCCATGTCGAGTGGCAAAGATGAGGACTTTGAAACAGTAGGGGTCGATAATATCTTCTTGCCATGGAGCTATTTTGGAACAATATCAATGTGCCATGAAGCTATTTGGTGCTCGGGCTAGCGTGCCACGCTGGGTGGTCTCCAGATGTTGAAAACTCCTTTTTAACTTATTTTTTCAGGGTAAGTTGGTCCTTCTGATCCCAAATGACCTTATAAGTTATTCAAAAATGTTTTACCTCAATACTTAACTCACAAATCATTGTTCACTCTTCTCTCTAACTCTTAAGAATGCCCAAAGAAGGGTTTCTCTTAAAATTTAAATCCTGAGGCTCCAAATTTAAGATTTCTTTGCAGAAATCCATAAGACTAGGTATGTGGGGGCTTCAACAATGATAATCCTTTCGTCCTTATGCCCAATCCTTTCTTCCTTATGCCCAAACTAAAGATTTTAAATTTCATGAATATGTATTCTTGTGTTAGGTTTTAACCCCAAAGCTTTAAATTCAAATTCTTATATTTCATTTATTAGTTTTTCTACGTGCTTGATAACGTTTATAAACTCCATGATTTAATTGCATTCTTATTCACATGTTTTCAAATTCCTGTTATGATTTGATGAAATGTTCATGAAATGCTGATAAATTGATATTGAACCTTTCGAATCTACAAGAATTATATGTCCTTGGTATGATTTCATGATTTAAATCATGAATTGAAGCTAAGTTTTTTTCTCTAACATGATTCAGCCCAAAATTTAAAACAAGTGTATGACATGAATATGAATTTACAAGAATTTTCAAGTTTTTAATATGATTTAGCATAATTTGGCCTAATTTAGCATGAAAAATCATGAATTTCAAACATGTACAGGATATAAGCCTAGTTTAAATAAAATTTTCATATTTTTGATTCATGATTTGGCATGAATTACACGAGTTTTACATAATTTGACGTTATGGTCTTAGTTTATAATGAACCCATGATTTTCAAGTATATGATTCATGATTAGTATGACAAGATCTTATACATCATAATACATAGAAAATAGAGATTTCTCTCAGCAAATCAGTCACCTTTTTTATTATTTTTCTTATTGTATTAGAGCAATAGTTATAGGCTAACACTCCGTACACTTTTCTTTCTTTTTTATCTTCTTTTCTAAATGAAAAATCTAGAGGATGATCCTAATACCCCTAATCTAGTAGATGATTCCCAAAGTTACTCATTTGAGGGATCTTCTACAAAACTTGTTGCTTCACAACAAATTGATCGATGTCATTCCTATTTTATCTCATCTTCTGATAACCAAGGGATGATCTTGATCAATGCAATATTTGATGGATCATGTTATGGAAACTGAAAAAGTGATGTCCTCATCTTACTTTCTGCCATGAATAAACCTGCATTTATCAATAGACCTTGTGTTTGTCCATCTTCTGATTCATCTTTGCTTCTTCAATGGAAAAGGTAGAATAACATGGTCATTGCTTAGATTTTAAACTCTCTGAGCAAGGATATTGTAGATTGTGCCATAATAATCTCAAATAACAAGTGAACTATGGAATAAGTTTAAATAAAGATATCAACAGGCATATAGAACCAAGATTTTTCATCTTTAAAGAGAATTGAACAACATTAGTTAAGGAAGCACTGATGTAGCAGTTTATTTTACTAAATTAAAAGGAAATCTGGGATCAATTAAAATTATTGAACACTTTTATGATTCGTAACTATGAATGCAATTGTGGAGCTAAAACTCATAACATTAAAATGAAAAAAAATCACTAGCTTATTCAATTTTTAATGAGGCTTAATGATATTTATACTGGGTAAGAGGCAACATATTAATAATGAGGCCTCTACATTCCACTGCTTGAGCTTATGCTATTATTCTGCATGAGGAATCACAGAAAGAGATACACTCTAAACCTACTTTAATCTCTGATTCTTCAACATTCATTTCCTTATGAAGCAATGCTAAAAAGTGGAATACATAGAGGAACTCAGGTGAGAACGGACAGAATTCTCCAATTACTACTAATGACAAGAGAAAGTCAGATTAATTCTACAAATATTATAAAAAGTTTGATCATCTTAAGAAGCAATGCTACAAACTGATTGGTTATCTACAACATTTTAATTTCAATAAACCAAGAAAATCCTCGTATGCTAGTCAATGATCTAACATGTATGTAGGAGAACAAGATTTAAATAATGTTGGTCCAATGGCAGGTTTGATTAATAGCTAATCCTTTTCCAAAGATCAGTGTGAGAAGCTTATTCAAATGTTTTAGAATATGCATTTAAGGTCTACAACTTGTGGTTCTGAGTCTAATGCCATTTCCAATATGGTTAGTGTGGATTAATCCACCAATAAATGCTCATATGTTATTTATGCTTTCACTTTCTTATGGTTAGTGTGGATTAATACACCAATAAATGCTCATATGTTATTCATGCTTTCACTTTCTTCTCTAAAACTTTAAATCATTTTTTGATTATTGATTAAGGTGCTTCTCAGCACATGACTTTTGACAAAACTCATTTCTGTGATATAAAAAATTTGTCTCTACCTATTCTTGTGTAACACCCCACATATTTTAGGATAGAATTTGAACCATCATTTTTATGTGAATAAACCCAAACCCAATGAATTCTATGTAAATATAAGTTTCATTATCATTTACCTAGTGTATAAAGTGCTTTTGATGTGAAGAATGTTCATAGAAAATACTTAGAGCAAACTTTATTTAAGAACATTTGTTATCGATTGAATTTTGGTATTCGATCTTATAAGATTCAAATTTATACATATATAACTTTTAGGCTACATTGATTTTTGGATTTCAAGACCCACCAAATGAAATATAATTGATTCCTATTTCCAACACATGTAAGTTCACCTTAACCTGATACCGAAGTGAAAAATTATGAGCATTTTCATGAGCGACCCAGTGAGGGTCCACAATAAGAGTGTGGCACAACCTGAGTATTCCATGATAAAAGTATGGTATGCCCTGAGTACTCCACAGTAAGAGTGTAGCACTCCCTATTTGTTCTACGTCAAGGGCGTGGTACGCCTATGTTCTCAGAGATGCTAAAACTCATGTTTCACTTTAGTTTTTTAAGGTAAACTAATCATTTACATCCTAAATTATTATATAAATAATGCTAACATGTTTTCCCTCATCCCATAACCCAGATACATGAATTTCTCTTCTCTCAAACCCTCAAGAACACCAAATAATGATGCCTCCACAAAGTTCAACTTCCAAGGCTTTAAATTTAAGTTCTTCTCAAAGTCCTTCTATCAAAAAGACATGTTGAACACTCCCTTAAATTATTATTATAAAGTGTGAATTGTGCATCATTTTTACTTATTTGGGTTTGAGAATTGTTACTACACATATTAAATACTGATATTTCCTTTTTTTACATGTTATTTCTAACCACCTGTGAAGGATTTTGATGATTTAAACATAATGATTGAAAGTATTCATTGCATTTCTTGAATTTTAAGGTGTTGAATACTATGAATGACTAAAGCTATGACTTTCAAGTCCTTTGAAAAATCTTTGCATTAAGATAATGAACAGAGATTATACCCCATCTTCAAAATTTTTAGAAGTGTTGATCATTGACTTTCTTTGATATTTTTATGCACTTTAATGATAAATATGATTATGATTTTGAAGTATAGGGTTGTGGAGTCGTTAATGTTTTATGATAAGGTTTTTTTGGCATGATATGAACAGCTTGTAAGTCTTGGTATAAGGATTCCAATATAAATATGCCTAATGAATGAATCCATGATAATGTTATGTGAAAAGTATTTTAATTGGTCTCTAAAGGGAATTATATAGCTTCACCACAAAGGCATATGTCCTCGTGACCAATGCCTAAAACCTATATTTGCTGGCATAGGGGTGTCATACCTTAATTGGACGACTAGAGAGTATCCTCAAAATGAGGATAGTCCTTAGCACGAGGACAATATGTATGATGGCTTAGTCTATTGGTGAATTGTGCCTAACCTTTAGTATATACGGCCAATATGGACTGGAACCTATCGGTTGGGCGAGTTTTCGACACATATAGCTCGTAGGTAAGTAGATGATGGTGGAAGATATGTAGTTTTGGACTAATTTTTAAATAATCATGTAACATATCCCTTTCTCCTACCCTCGCATCCTATTACATTTATGATTGTTGAATATATGCTTTATGACTGATTTTGATAAATTGCATATTTTATCCCTTTCTTTAAGTTGCATGTCAGTACTCGCCATACTGATCGTCCCCAGATACTACATTATTTTATGATGTAGGTTCAGAGATATTTTCTTATGACCCTATGCGGTGTTAGGTGGACCATTATTTATTAGACAGCTAGTGAGAAGTGGTGATCCCTCCATCACCCAAAAAGAAATTGTTCATTTCTTTTCGATCTATTATTTTATGTTTTTATTTCATAGTCGAAGCCATGTCCCGACTTAAGTGTTATTCTTAAAGTTAGAGGCTTCATAGATGGTGTTGAGTTTTTGTTTTGAATTTTGTGCTTCAGATTCCGTATATTACTTTATTTTAAATATTGAACTTTGTATTTTAGGGGCTTATTTCAATAATTTTACTTATGACTATGCTTATGATATAATGCTAAGGGGTCATCTCAGGACTTCATTGGTTTGTGATTCCCGTCACGGACAGGGCCATAGTTTAAGTTATGACAATCTTGGTATTAGAGCACGATTTAGGGTCCCAGGGTGTCTAGGAAGTCGTGTCTAGTAGAATCTTGATTATGGGTGTGTTGTGCACCACATTAATAATCAGAAGGCAACCGTGCACTTAGTAAATGTTTCTTATTCTTTCATCTTCTAGATTTTGCAATAGTTTTATCCATATGAATGTTATCCAAATTCCTTCCTTTCTAATTTAGTAATCAAAAAGTTCTGACATATCACAAGGACTTTGTAATACCTCGCATTCTATCTAGTTTATTTAAGCTTAAAAGAGGAATATGAGAGACTTAGGACCTGAAATTTTAGCTAAGTGTTAAAGACTTAGTCTCACTTTTGGCCTTTAAATTTTGATGAATTTATTCTCGACCTTTCTGACCTTGGAATGTCAATTTCTAAGTTGTTTCATGACCAGGGTAGTCCATAGTACCTTTGGGGTGAGTTTCAGAATTTTTGGAGAAGGATTGGGCATGTTTGGTTGGCCAAAATAGAACCTCGATGCAATATCTCTGTGTCATGTTGATGGCCGCATCGATGTAGAAGACGTGATGCATCGCTAATCGCATTGCAGTGAGTGACGTGATGCATCGCTGATTTCACTAGTGCCTAGTTTTTGTGTGTTAAATGACGGGTTATGGGGGGCATTTGAGTCATTTACCCTCACCCAAATCCGCTCAAAACACACGATTTTATCTCCAAATAGCATAGATGCTTCATTATTCAAATTTTTCTTCTCCAAGAACAATACCCTAGCTTCAAGAATCAAGAACAATCTCATAACTCCTACTCTAAGAAAGCTTATAATCCAAAGTTTTGGGTTCAAGAACTTCAAGAATAAGCTTCAAGAACACCATTAGAGAGTCAAAGGTTCAGGGTTTTACATTCAATTCATCAAGAAAGGTATGTGGCGTTATGAACAAGGATCCTCTTTCATCCTTGTGCCCAAAAACTAGTTTTTAAAGTTGAATTTATATGAATTTATATGATTAACATTTTAAGGTTCATACCCAATTATCATTATTTAAAGATGTTGATGTTTCAAGTGGTTAAATAATGAATTGCCTCTCTACTTGTGCATGTTGATGAGTCTGAGATGATTTTATATACACTGAAAATTAATTTCACTATCTTGACTTGAATTATGCAAGAATTTCAAGATTTTGATTATTGAGCATGACTTTATGATAATTTGACATGATTTTGATCATGTGTTTTAAGCCCTAAGTATGAGTATTGATATTTCAAGAAGATGATCCCTTTAAGCATCCTATGATTAGTTTACATTTAGATTTTTTAGAAAAGATTTGAACTTTTCATCCTTGGTTAAGATATGGAATCCACTTTATAGTTTTGATTATAGTTATGATCACAGTTTTGATTACAGTTTAAAGTAAACAGATGCATAACTGGTTTTCATTGTAAATCCTTATGCTAGTTTTAAAGTGGATTTCCTATAGAATGAGCACACAGAGTAAAGGGAGTAGAATTTATCACCAAATGGGAAGTGTGGGCTTATCTCATCCTACTTTTCTAAAACTACAAGCCAATGTAGGTACAAATTTAGTTAATATTTCATTTGTATATGGATACAGATACAGATTGTGATCACTTACATTAGGTTATACTCCTTGGCAAGAGTATGACACCTCTCCCAACGTGAGGTTTTCCCATAAGGGAACTAGACATTGGAAACTATGATAGCTCATATGGTGTATGTCAGTTAGAAGAACCTCCCTAATAGTAAAGCTTTACAGAACAGTTTTTAAGAGAATTCCCTACAGAATAGAGTAATTGTAATAGAAAAGAACAACAAAAAAACTTTTATTAAATAAGTGTAAAGGCTCACGATTTTAATCAGATATTGTTTTGCATAGGTCATTATCTATGAGATTTAAGCGTTTAGTTTACAGATACAAGGGTGAGTCCCTTTACACTTAGCTTAAATGATTTGAAAACGGACTTGAGTTCAGTCCTACTTATTTCACTAGTAGAAAGAGTAAAAGTGCAACTTTTAAAACTAAATTTTATGACTCACTAGATTTATGCAGTATGTTTTGCTATCCATAATTATGAGTTTCTTTTAGTTTTCAGATATTCTATCTTATGTGAGTCAGCTACATTAAGCATGCATATTTTATGGATTTTGATAACGTTGAGATATTATTTTGACTTATGAATTCACCCCCACATTCTTAGTACATTTCAAAAGTACTGATCCACATATATGTCTATGTGCTACATAGTCTCATAATGTAAGTTCAGGTGCTCAATTCCAGCAGCGTGATTGATCATGAGCATCTCTATCTACATCCCAACAGTGGTGAGTCCTCATAGTTCAGGGGCCCAGTTATTCAGATTTCTAGCTTTCCTGATTAGTTTATTTAGTTATGTTAGATAGTTTGAGTCAGCTGGGGGTCTATCCCAGCGACTCTCTAGTAGTAGCATTAAAGGCTTGTACGACTATTAGATACATTGTAGTTTTTTAGTGTTAGTTCTTCAAATTTTATTTTTCTTAGTTAAGTAACTTTAGACTTTTCATGCAGTTAAACTCAATTCAGTTCAGATAGTATTTTAGTATTTTAGTGTACTACATGCTTATATTACCTTTATTTGAGTCATCAAAATGAGTAGCAGGCTTTCAGGGTTAGCTTAGGACTACTTGCAGTCCAGAGCATCGTGTACCATCTTGGGACTCATTTTCCGAGTGTTACAAACTTGGTATTAGAGTCTAAGGTTATAAGTCCTAGGGATTCAGACAAGCTATGTTATGTAAAGTCTTGATCATGGGTGTGAAGCGCGCCACATTTATGAGTAAGAGGTTACGGGATATTTTTAGGAAATTATCTCTTTATTTCATGATCGATCATGCTTATAGTGTCTCTATCTGCTTTAACTTATGCTCTTGCATGACAGTTAAAAATGCCTCCTCGCCGAGCTAATGTACGTAGAAATGATAACCAGTCACCTTAGACTGCTGACCCTCTGAATGAGAATGTATCCCATGCTAAATTTCAAGCTGCCTTTCAGGCATTGACCCAAGTTGTAACTGCTAATGTTTAGGGAAACCATCAGGCGGTATTCCCACTTCAGAAAAATGGGGATTTAGCAGCAGCCAAAATTCATGACTTTATAAGGATGAATCCGCCTGAGTTTTTTGGGTCAAAGATAGGTGAGGACCCATAACTTTACCTGGATGAGGTGAGAAAGATCACCCAAATTATGCATGTTACTGAATAGGAGAGTGCAAAGTTGGCATCTTATAGGCTGAAAGATGTAGCGTATGATTCGGTGGTTTTATGGAAGAATGGTAAAGGTGAGAATGCAACTCCTATGAGTTGGCAGGTGCTCCAGGATGCATTTCTAGATAGGTTCTTTCTGAATAAAATAAGAGAAGCTAAGGTAAAGGAGTTTGTTAACTTGAGGTAGGGCTTGATGATAATGAAGGATTACTGCCTTAAGTTGAATGAGTTGGCTAAGTTTTCCCCTAATACGATGGCATACCCTAGGGCTAGTATCAGTAAGTTTGTCACTGGAGTATCTGGTTTGGTAGTCAAGGAGTGTAGGACTTCCATGCTTATTGGGATATGGATCTTGTTAGACTGATAATTTATGTACAGCAGATTGAGGGAAAAAAGTTAAAAGAGAGAGAGAGGGGAAATAAAAAGGCTAGAACTGAGTAGTTTGATTATAGCTAGACTAAGTTTGGAGAGGGAAATCATTTGCAATTTTAGAGTCATTCATTTATGCCAGCCTCGTTTTCAGCCAGTGATCCTTCCCCTAGGTATAAGAAGGAGCAGTGGGAAAAGACTTCTATGTATAGATCTTAGAATAGTGTGAGTGGAAAACCCAATTATCCTCCATATTCTAAGTATGGTAAGAATTATCTTAGTGAGTGATTGCTGGGATAGAAAGGGTGTTATGGTTGTGGTAAGTTGGGTCATGGAATTAAAAAGTGTCGCATGCCAAGCAGGGAAACATGGATGCTTGGCCCTACACTTAGGCTACTAGTACACTAGCTCCTCTAAGCCGCCTGGTACCTCCTTAGGGTGCATCATCCAGTACCAGTGGTGGTTAGCACCAAAATAGATTTTATTCTTTATCATCCCTTCAGGAGAAGAAGAGTTCACCAAATATTGTTACTGGTATGCATCATGTCTTTCATCTTGATGTTTATGTGTTGTTAGACCCAAGTTCGAGTTTCTCTCACTAATTGTAGTAAATTTTGAAGTAGGTACTGAAAATCTTTCTAAGCCCTTCTTGGTTTCTACACCAGTGGGTGAGTTAGTGTTGCCAAATAGATTTACAGAAAGTATCTTATCACTGTCCTTTCTAAGATCATATTAGAAGACTTAATAGAGTTAGATATGTTCAAATTTGACCTTATTCTTGGTATAGATTGGCTCCATTCCTGTTATGTATATATAGATTGTCGCACTGGAGTACTGAAGTTTCAGTTTCCAGATGAGCGAGTTTTTGAGTAGAAAGGTAATTCAGCGTCTCCTAAAAGTTATTTTATATCCTATCTTAAGGCTAGGAAGTTAATCTCAAAAGGGTGCATCTATCATCTAGGTCGAGTCAAAGACACTAGGTTTGAGGCTCTAATAGTTCAGTCAGTCCGTGTAGTCAATTAGTTTTATGAAGTATTTCCTAAAAATTTGCTAGCCTCCCGATAGGGAAATAAAATTTGGTATTGACCTTCTCCTAGATGCTTATCCCATCTCTATTCCCCATATTATATGGCTCCATCCGAGATTAAATTATTAAAAGAGTATCTTAAAGAACTCTTAGATAAAGGTTTCATAAGGCCCAGTGTCTCTCCATAGGGCGCTCCCATCCTATTTGTGTGAAAGAAAGATGGTTCTTTGCAAATGTACATTGACTATCGTTAGCTGAATAAAGTCACAATAAAAAACAAGTATCCTCTTCCTAGGATTGATAATCTATTCGATCAACTCCAAGGATCAAGTTACTTCTCCAAGATAGACCATAGATCCGGCTATCATCATCTTAGAGTAAGGGAATGTGATATTCCAAACACTAGTTTTCAAAGTTGAATTTAAATGATTTACAGTTTAGGGTTCATACCTAATTATCATTATTTTAAGATGTTGATGTTTCAAGTGGTTAAATGTTGAATTACCTCTCTACTTTTGCATGTTTATGCATCTGAGATAATTTTATATACATTAGAAATTAAATTTCACTATCTTGACTGTAATTATGGAAGAATTTTAAGATTTTGATTATTGAGCATGACTTTATGATAATTTGACATGATTTTGATCATGGGTTTTAAGCCCTAAGTGTGAGTACTGATATTTCAAGAAGATGATGCCTTTAAGTATCTCGTGATTAGTTTACATTCTGATTTTTCAGAAAATATTTGAACTTTTGATCCTCAGCCAAGATATGGAATCTGCTTTACAGTTTTGATTATAGTTATGATCACAGTTTTGATTATAGTTTAAAGTAAATAGATGCATAACTGGTTTTCATTGTAAACCCTTATGTTGGTTTTAAAATGGATTTCCTACAAAATGAGCATACAGATAAAAAGGAGTAGAATTTAGAACCGAGCAAGACATGTGGGTTTAGTGCATCCGACTTCTCTAGAACTACGAGCCAACTTAGGTAAATATTTAGATTATATTCCATTTGTATATGGATACAGATATAGATTGTGATCACTTAGATTAGGTTATACTCCTTGGAAAGAGTATGACACCTTTTCTCAAAGTGAGGTTTTCCCATAAGGGAACTAAACGTTGGATACTATGAAAGATCACATAGTGTATGTCGATTAGAAGAACCTCCCTAATAGTAAAGCTTTACAGAATAGTTTTTAAAAGAATTCCCTACACATTAGAGTAATTGTAATAGAAAAGAACAACAAAAAGATTTTAGAAACTAAGTGTAAAGGCTCACGATTTTAATCAGATATTGTTTTGCATAAGTCATTAGCTATGATATTTTAGCTTTTAGTTTACAGATATAAGGGTGAGTCCCTTTACACTTAACTAAATGATTTGAAAACGGACTTGACTTTAGTCCTACTTATTTCACTAGCAGAAAGAGTAAATGTACAACTTTTAGAACTAAATATTATGACTCACTAGATTTATGAAGTATGTTTTTCTATCCATGTTTATAATTTTTTTCCAGTTTTTAGATATTCCAACTTATGTGATTCATCTACATTTAGCATGCATATTTTATGTATTTTGATAACATTGAGTTATTATTTCTACTTATGCGTTCACCCCCACATGCTCAATACATTCCAAAAGTACTGATCCATATATATATCTATGTGCTACATTGACTAATAATGAAGTTTTAGGTGCTCAATTCCAGCAGCGTGATTGATCGTGAGCATCTCTATCTACATCCCAACAGTGGTGAGTCCTCATAGTTCGAGAACCTAGTTATTCAGATTTCTAGCTTTCCAAATTAGTTTATTTAGTTATGTTAGACAATTCAAGTTAGTTGTGTGTCTGTCCCAGCGACTCTCTAGTAGTAGCATTTGAGGCTTGTCTGACTATTAAATATATTCCAATTTTTTAGTGTTAGTTCTTCAATTTTTTTTATTAGTTAAGTACTTTGAGGCATTTCATGTAGTTAAACTTAGTTCAGTTTAGAATGTTTTTAGTATTTTAGTGTACTGCATGCTTATATTACCTTTATTTGAGTTATCAGAATGAGTAGCAATCTTTCAAGGTTAGCTAGGGACTACTTGTAGTCCAGAGCACCATGTAGCATCTCGGGACTTATTTTTGGGGTGTTACAGACTTGAAAGGAGTCTATTAGTGTGTCAAAGTGTATTGATTCAAGTGTATACCTCTATCTTTATTAATATTCTTTTCAGCTTGAGTTAGGATATGTGTTCAGTCCCTTTCAAAACTTTATTGCAAATGTCTCCCTTAAGGGGCAAAGTGTGTATCTGGATATTTGGATAGTATTTTCACCTGAGAGGTTGTATAATTAAGGTGTTATGACCTTATGAGTAGTAAGCTGATCCCAAGGTTAGTGATGTGAAGTCATAAGTTTAGAAGCCAGAGCGAGGGTATCTTTTGAGTGAAAAAAGTGGTTGTATTCGTGTAACCTTTAAGTAAGTGTTGGGGGTGGTATGTTCTTATGATGATTAGCTATGGTTGTTGAAACACTTATAGATTTTATGTTAGTTACTTGAGAGAGTGATTAATGATGATGATTTAGAATTATTTGAAATAGCGAAGGAACTTATGATGTATAGCTATTGTAGTAGTAAAAAAATTAATCATAGGTTGTGAATAGAAGGAGAGATTGGCTATCAATTTATAAATTTAGCATTCACTTGGGAAAATCTTAGAATTGGGTACTCGTTTATAGAATTTTGAAGGTAGTTGGGATGTATGCATGGTAAGTGGATGTGATGGGAGGGAGGTGAATGTTCTAATGACCATAATATGTTATGTTACAAGATTAAGATCGACTATACTTACTATGTGGTTTTACTACACAGAGGGTCCCTTAATTTTTTATCTAGTAGTTGTAAGCCACTTTAGTATGTGAGAAGATAGGTAGTAAATTCTAAGGTGAAGTAGTAATATTGTGGAAAAGATGTGCTTGTAGGTCGTAGTTAAGTAAGGTTCATTTTGATATTTTATGGACTAGTATATTATGTGAGATATTTCATCAGTGTTAAATTATTGATGCTAGACACTAAGTTTGAACTTTAGATGTTAATTGTCATGATAAGAATGGTTTCTCGAGGATAGTGAGGCAACCTTTGTGGGAGTAAATTAGTAGGCTTGATTCGATGTGTGAAATATCTCAGGTTGGTTACTTATGTAATATTGGAGTGGATAATTATGATATATACATGAGGTCTAGTGTTGAAGTAGAAAATTATGGCTAAATCATTAGATGGATAAGAGCTTTAAGTTATAAGAATAAGGTGTACTTGGTCATGAGTTATAAGTTCCATGTGAACCTAGTTCATGTTATTGAATATCTTACTAAGGAGAAGTGTAAGGAGTTGTTATATGGTGTTCCTTAGATTTAAATTAAGGGAAGTATAGATAGACGATGTGAGCCTTTGGTATAGTTTTAAAAATTTCATTAAATTACGAGGTTATGAAATTAGAGGTTTAATGTATGTAAACTAATTAGTGAAGAATGGATAGTTAGGTGTCAGTGAATGTAGATGTATGTGCCCATAAAAGTTTAAATTATAGAGTCATAGATATAGAAGCTATAGTTATAATATTCCAGAAGGGGATGTACTAGAAAGAATTTAGTGTCTTCATGTTATAGTTATCAGGGGAGAGTTTGTCATTCATATGCATAGTGATACCCCCTATTGTGTAGAGTGTTGTGCTTATAGATTTAATGGGACCATATGTTCGCAAGTCAATGATAGTGACCTTTGAGCTATGTGGGAGATTATAATCTGTGATAAATCTTGAATTTTCTCATGGTGGTGAGTTTTAGGTAAGAGTAATGGTAAAATCTATTCTTATTCTAGAAAATTCCTCCTACTTCGGTGTAAGATGATAATCTACCTATATCTTATGTATTCCAATTGTGCCTATGCCTATGGTCTGAGTTCTCTATGCAACTCTATTTTTGATCTAGGTGTTTGTTATTGAAGCCCTTCGTGCCTATGGGTCGTATCTTACATCTCAGTCCCCACCTTAAGTAGTGCAACCAATATAAATTATAATTGAATAGTGTCATCGATTCATGATGGTTGTACTATATTCCCTTAATTACCCTCTTTATGTTAGGATGATAGCGGTAATTTAACCATAGTAATGTTTTAGATGTGAGAATAAACGTTCTTTATTGTGAAATTTGTGTTGTGCAACTCGAGCAAAGGTTATAGATAAAGAGCGTGGAGTGAGATGAACTTTTGGTATGTGAAATAGTTAGGAAGGGGATATGTTCGGAAAATCTTTGTGAAAGTGATTGAGGTAGCTGGTTTTTGATGAGAAGATCCATAAAATGGGTGTAGTAAAGATAGGCTTGAATGTTGTGATTGATAGATACATAAACCATTGTATTATATGGCTACTACTCCTTGATTTAAACCTGAGGTATTTTTACTATAGTGATAAGATAAAGTAGTATTCTTGGAGGGATGTAATCATAGGGTCCCATAGCTTAAGCTAACACCTTTTTACTTTGTGATAGGCTTTAACATGGAAGGAGTATACAGTTGGACTCGGGATGTGTAGTTATGTGTTTTGCGAGGGAATTATAATATTGCAAATGGATGGTTGAGAAACGTCACTAAATTTAAGGGTCCAATGGAGGTGGATAAGAATGCTTCTATTCATCTTTCTCGCAAAAATCTTATTGCATTTATTATATCCTCTTAATAAGGATGAGGATTCTTGAAAAAATTCATGCATTAGGTTGTTATGATCATGCTTCATAAAACTTATGCCCAAGAACAAGTCTATGACAAGTTTCATTATCTCATGATTCGTGGTTACACGATTTACTTGGTGATGCCATGAAGCTCTTTTCTTTTGATGCCTACATATGTTTTGTTGTTGGAGTGTTTCTCCCAAGTGCACATTCAAGTGTACAAGGTCCGCCCAAGTAATATAGTGTCATTAAGAAAGCCATGTATCGATCCCACAGGAACTAGTGTTAAGCAACTATTTTATTTCAATTCAACTATTAAGATTCAATCTGTGAAAACATAACCACGAGTGTTTGAAAGTTATAACTAAGAGTCAACTAAAACAATTCAATAAGTTAAAGTTCTTGGACAATCAATGAAGAGAAACCTAGATTAAGGCACTACGAACAATCATACTACGTTATAGAGCTTCATTGTCTATCTTAGCCTCCACAAGTACATTGTTGAGCGAGGATGTGAGAACTAAGTTAAATTATTTCATATTCATTCCATACTTGAACCAAAGGAATTTAAGTATATTTGTATACTAAGTGCACATCATAACATCATTCTATGAAAATTATGATCGTATTCTATTCATCCCACGTTCTACTCTACCATTAATCCTTCTGGGTTCACAATAGAGTTATAGAATGTATTCTAAGGGTCATGAAGCCTTAAAATAATGATAATATGGTTAAAAAACAACCAAAAATAATTAAAAAACACACCACCAAATCAATTCATAACAGTAATACTCATGTTTTTTTCCTTAACCTCAGAAAAGGTTGTTTAGTACATCATGGACATAATTGTAATCACAATGAATGAATGCATGTTAAAATCCATAAACAATGCAAAGTGATGGAAGAAAAACCCTAATTGAAGTGTTCGCCATCCTCCTTTCAAGTCTCAAGGTCACCCAAGGTGTGAAACATAACAACTAAGTGTCCTATTTATAGTTGGAACACAATTGCCGATTTTAACACAAGGTCTTTCCATGCCAATATCGCTCCATATAGGCAGCGTGGCACACCAAAAACATGAAGGGATACTGTAAATTTACATCAACAATATTTCCAAGCCCGTTCGATGGACTTATCATGGCACCTAGGAAGCATGGCATGCCAAGGACTTCAAAATTCCAAACTTTAGCCAACTTTTGTCCCATGCTTTTGTCCTTCAAGTTCAAGATTTAGGGTGTTGTTTCCACTTGATTACCATCTTGTACATCAAATATATATGTCATGACCCAAGGCTACACCCTAGTCATGACAATGGTACTTAAGATCAAAAGTGACCACAAGCTAACCCATGAGGTGACACCTGCTGTGAACACAAAATAAAATATGAACATTAAATATGTGCAGAAGATAAACTGAGGAAGTAATTTACATATGAATAGTGAAATACAAAATAAAAAATAACTAAAACAACTAATGAGAACTAAATGTAATTAACTGATTGTCTAACTATTTTTTCTGAAAGTCTAAGTCTCTAATAGGACCCCAACTAACTCTGACTAGATAAATAAAATGAAATGCAGAAATAACTGAATAATATGTCCTTGATGGATAAGGAATCACCACTACAGCCGCTAGATTTCGTTGAGTTGTATAACTACGGTTGAGAAATTATGTGTCTTAACCTATGATATAAGACATCATAGCGCAAAGAAGAGTATGCAGTTAGTACTTTGCATATACTATTATATGAGATGGCGTTAGGATGATATACATGGGGTACAATGTATATAAAATAAGTACTAACTGAATATCTTGAGATAACTAAACATGAATGCAAGAAAATTGTGACATCTGAGAATGCAAGACCAAGCACAAATGTTTAATCTGAAATAAGTCTGAAATATGAAATACTATAAATTGTATAACTGAATAAATGAAAGTCTGTACATTTATTCAAGGAAACCTGAACTAAGACCACACTGAAGAATCGTACTGAGACTATGAGATGTATCATCTACACGGCATGCCTCAATCTAAGCTAATTAGGATCCAACCTATAACCCCAGTTGGAAGAGTGTCAGTACCATGCCACGAGTACTAACACTGGTTGTGTGATCCACTAATCTAGTGTCCTGAAGGACTAAGGTGTCAAGGCTAAACTGACGGGTGACCCCTGAATGAAAGTCAAGCCTAAATTGATGGGTGACTCCTCATATCCAATGTTGGCTACATAGTTTTGGAATACAGGGACTACTACTAATGACTCTGCCTAACTAATGAGGAAGCCGCCATCCCTGTATTTGCTTGGTGCTAAATCCTACTCCAAACTGAATTGACACTAGTACTAGACTGAACTAAACTTAACCGAATATAATTATATAACTGATAGTGCTTATCATGAACATAAGTATCTAATTATACTGATAAGATTCATGGATTAACTATCTGAGTACTTGAAAAGATGAATTCATGTAAATCACACAGGTATCGGGTGTTCATTACCCACCAGCTCTGAATGAAATTTACCATAATGTCATAGAAAGCCTTAAAACCATAGTAGGAGATCATTGTTCAAAACCCAACACTTAGGCATTTCATCAAACACATGAGAGTCATGAACTTAAGCATGAGTATGAGTAAATCATGTGAGAATAACATGATTACAAGACTAAACATCATGAATTGGGGATTTAATATGAAGCTTACAACATTTAAAACATGCAATGGCTCATTCCACTTGAAAACACTCATAATCGTAACTTGTAATTAAATTAACAAGATATTCATGGAGATATTTCAACTTAAACACGAAAACTCATAATTTAAAACCAAAAAAGGATTCTTGGACTCCATGGGTGAAAAGAACCCATGGATGAACATCACACCTACCTCACTAAATGATTTCATGAAGATTCTTAGGAATTTATTGAGATTTGAAGCTTGAATTCCTTGATTACTTGGGAATGGGTTAGGGTTTGTTCTTGAGGAAAGAGAGGCTTTTTTTGAGAGAATTTGTGATGAAAAGAGCAAATAATGCTCTTGGGGACCTAAATTTCATATTTTGGATGAGCTGGGTGAAGGCAAAATGACCCAAATACCCTTAAATGATAAGGAATCAAAAGTTGTAGGGGCAAGGGAGTGCGCGATGCAGGATCTAGAGCAACACACTGGAGGGCATGGCGTAGGCTCCTAAACGGTGTATGGGAGGGTGCGGTGCAGGCTTATCTCAGTGATGCTACTATTTTGGATTCCCAAATATGCCCTTATGCTCATCCAAAAATTTTGAAACTCACCTGAGACGTACTTTTATCTACCCAAATCATGAATCAACTTAAAAATCGATGTTCTATGGTCAGGAAGGTCAAAATTAAAATCATCAAAGTTTAGGGGCCTTGGAAATGACTAAGTCCCAGCACTAAGTGAAATTTCTAAGTCTTGGCCTCCTTTAACATTCAATCGTGAGATGAATTGAATTAGGATCTTATGGGGTATTACAATATCTCCCCTTTAGGAACATTTGTCCTCGAATAAGGCTGGTTAGCTGAGAGCACTGGGGAAACTGAGATGATAAACTATACATCCATGACAAAAAACATAATTCCCTAACTGAGTCTGAAACATGATACATGAATTGAACTAAATGTATGCAATGACTTGAAATGGATCACATATCTAAAACTGGGAATGAAAGAGAGTCAATCTGAAGAAAATCATTACCTTAAGATGAATCTGAGTTCCATAAGAAAAGGTGAAGGTACTTGATTCACATATCTGCTTCTATTTCCTAAGTAGCTCCCTCAACGGACTGGTTCCACTAAAGAACCTTGACCAAGGAAACTTCTTTGTTCATTAGTATACGAATTTGATGATTAAGGATCTCAATTGGGACTTCTTCGTAAGAAAGGTTATCCTAAATATCCATGCTTCCTAATGGGGAAACAACATCTGAATCACCAATACAAATCTTTAATAGGGAAACATGGAACACTGGATTCACTAACGCCAAATCTGCAGGAAACTCTAGCTCATAAGCTACTTTCCAAAATAGACTCAAGATCTTATATGGACAAACCTAACGGGGATTGAGCTTATCCTTCTTGCCAAATCTCTTTACTCCCTTCATGAATGAGAATTTCAAATAAACCAAATCACCAACCTTAAACTCAAGATCCCTTCTTCTCACAGCTGCATAGGATTTCTAATGGCTTTGGGCTATCTTTAGCCTCTCTCTAATCAGCTAAACTTTCTCCATCATATCAAACACTGCATCTGGGCCTATCAAACCAGCTTCATATGCATCAAGCCACCCAATGGAAGATCTACATATCCTTCCGTAAAGATCCTCAAATGGAGTCATCTAAATACTGGAGTGATAACTGTTGTTGTAAACAAACTCAATCAAAGGCAAGTGATAATCCCAACAACCTCTATTGTTAATAACACATACTATCAACATGTAATCTAAGGTCTGAATGGTCCTCTCTGCCAGACCATCTATCTGGGTATAAAAAGTTGTACTGAGATAAACTTGGGTTCCAAGACCCTTTTGGAAAAAACCTTCCAAAAATGAGAAGTAAATTGATTACCTCTATCTGATATGGTAGACAAAAAAATCCTATGCAAACTAACCAACTCCCTAAGATAGATCCTAGCATAATCTTCAGCCGAGTAAGAAGTATGAACTGGTAAGAAATGAACTAATTTGGTCATTCTATCCATAATGACCCATATCAAATAAAAGACGACGTCACATGCGAGGTAAACTTGTCACAAAATCATGTTCACTAGTTCCCACTTTCATGTAGGGATACTGAACTCCTACAATGTTCTACTAGTACTTTGGGGTTCCACCTTAACCTGCTGATTATTTGGACACTTAGCCACAAACTCTGCAATATCCTTCTTCATACCACTCCACCAATAGATTTACTGTAAGTCATGGTGTGTCTTACTAGTTTTTGGATAGATAGAGTATCACGCACCATATACTTTTACAAGTATTCAATGTCTCAAGACATCAACACACAACCAAGATAAACTGTGGAAGCATCACAGTAAACCATAAATTCATCTGAACCATCTGGCAAAGTCAATATTGGAGTGGAAGTAAGTTGAGTCTTCAAAACCTGAAAACTATTCTCTCAAGAATATAACCACTGAAACTTGACTTTCTTCTAAGTCAGTCAAGATATGAGGGATGCAATAGAAGAAAACCCTTTAATAAACCTTCTGTAATAGCCATCCAAACCTAAGAAACTCCTGATATTTGATAGAGATATGGGTTTAGGCTAGTTTCTCAATGCTTTGGTCTTCTGAGGGTCAACTCTAATACCATCATTAGAAATAATATGTCCAAGGAAAGATACTAATCTTTGACAAAATTCACACTTACTGAATTTGGAGAACAACTGATGAGCTCTAAGAGTATGGAACATAATTCTCAGGTGGTCTGCATAATCATTCTCACTGTGGGAATAGACAAGAATATCATCACTGAAGACTATGACAAACATGTCCAAGTATTGCTTGAGCACTCTGTTCATCAAGTTCAGAAGTAGGGGATTTTATTAGTCCAAAGGATATAACAAGAAATTCAAAGTGACCATATCAAGTTTTGAAGGCTGTCTTCAGAATGTCACATTTTCTAACTCTAAGCTGATGATAGTCATATTGGAGGTCTATCTTAGATAATTTAATGTCACTTTGAAGTTGGTCGAACAATTTATCAATCCTAAGGAGTGGATACTTATTCTTGATTGTGACTTTGATCAGCTGATGGTAATCGATACATATTCTAAGAGAACTATCTTTCTTGCACATAAAAAGAACTCGTGTGCCCCATGGGAAAACACTAGCCTGATGAATAACTTATCTAAAAGGTCTTTCAACTGTTCTTTCAACTCATTAAGCTCAGCTAGAGCTATTCTGTAAGCTGGAATAGAGATGGGCTGGGTATCTTGAAGGAGATCTATTCCAAAGTCAATTTCCCTTTCATGAGGAACTTCAAAAAGGTCTTTACGGAACACATCTAGAAATTTCCTTACTACTAAAATGACTCGAGACTGGAAGTCTCAGTACTAGAGTCTTTGACTCAAACAAGATGGTACAAACACCTTTTAGATATCATTTTTTCCCATAAGATATGAAATAATTTAACCCCTAAGCACTGAAGTTCTACCCCTCCATTCAATAACTGGTCCATTAGGAAACTAAAATTGAACGACTCTATTTCTATAATAAACTGAGCCATAACATGAGTGGAGCCAATCTATGCAGAGAATGACATCAAAATCAGCCATCTCTAACTCCACGAGGTCAACTGAGGTGACTTCAGGGATACTGTGATCAGGAAGTTCTTGTATACCTTCTAGGATAAATAGAGGAACCTACTAGAGTAGACACTAAGAAGGGTTTTGCTAATATTTTAGGACTGACGCCGAAGTTGATGGCTATATAAGGAGTTAAAAAGGAGAGTGAGGCTCCAAGATCTGATAAAGAATAAACATAGAGATGAAAGACCTGTAGATTACCCATAACTAGATCATGAGAACTCTCTTGATCTTGTCGAGATTGGAGTGCATACAATCTATTTTGGTACTGCCCACTGGTGGCACTGGAAATAGCATTCTATTAGGTTGGGAAACCAGTTGGTGCTGCTGAAGAAGTATTCTGGACCTGCTGGCAATAATTTCTACAACTCTGCGCCACCACTATAGACTCTCAGATCTTGTGGCCTAGCTTTCCACATCTAAAACACATGTCACTACCATCCCTACACATACTCTAATGATTCCCACCATATATTTCGTAGGAAAGATTGGTACGACCACCACTTATGCTACCCTATGACTTAGAGCCTAGTTCTCTTTCCTGCTTGCCATTCCTAAACTTTGGAACTGGCACACTAGCTGAAGATGAAGTTGGAGCTGAGAATTTTTAAAGGAACTGAGAATGGTTTTTACCCTCTGACATCAATTGTGAAAAGTTAAAACTACCTGTTCTATCCTTTTTATTCTCCCTCTCTTTCTCCTTAATCTTTTTTTCTCAATCTGCTGAGCATGAATATAATACCCCATAATTTTTCCTAGCTTAATTTCGCTCCTAGAATGTTAAAGGTTATCTTTAAAAATAAATACCTTTTATTACATGTATAATTTTCCATATTTACACTCTCCATTGTATGGAAATTGAATTAGCTTTTCATCGATACCAATTTTGCCAAAATATGATACTTGGTTGAGAAGTTATGGCGTTTTTAGTTGAAGTGTACCATATGGACAATCACCGCATCGCGGTGAAGGTTAAATTCCTATTCATCAAATTCCAATGGACCTCCACGATAAGCTCGCTTCACAGTAAGGTCTAAATTCCCAATTGTCAATTTCTAATAGCTCACCATAATGGTGGCGCACGCGGTGATGGCCAAAATGATATTTCTATAGCGTACAGTGATGGCTCTACGTTGCAGAGGGTTTTCAGTTCCAAATTGGCCCTTATCCAGTGAGCCACCATGATAGTGGCGCATCATGATGGAATAGTAAATTGGGAAAATCTTGTTTTTCCAGTTCCAAATAAATATTAGAAAGGGTAGTTTGGTAAATTCTCAAGCCCCCTATTCATCCAAAACAAAGAATTAAGCATATCCCAAGAAGTTTATGCATATTTTCATCCTTTCTATCTCAAAGAATAAACCTAGATCTCCAAAGCT
Organism: Capsicum annuum; assembly: GCF_002878395.1. NCBI lineage: Eukaryota > Viridiplantae > Streptophyta > Magnoliopsida > Solanales > Solanaceae > Capsicum > Capsicum annuum. Next base: position 26,277,319 of record NC_061116.1, on the reverse strand, counting down.
TCTTATCCAAGAAATCAAATTCCTTCATTGTTTCTCTAAGAAAGCTCAAAATTGAGGATTCCCAAGATAAGATAATCAATAACTCATTTTCAAGAACCCAAATAGGAATCCAAAATTCAAGTTTCTTCATCTAATCATCAATCAAGGTATGTGAGGTTTATGAACAAGAATATTCTTCCATCCTTGTGCCCAAAACTAAATTTTTAATTACAAATTCATATGATTTTGAATGATTATACATGAGTTTTGTATAAAAGTTCATACCTAATATTGTTATTTGCAAGATTATGAGATTTCAAGTGTTTATGAAGATGAATTTCATGTTTAATTTCATATTTTCATACCTATTGCAGTAAATTCCAGATTTTGAGGGGAATTAACATTGTTTTCATTATCAATCATGATTATTATGATGTTTTGACATGAACTTGATGCATGGGTTACTAAGCCCAAGTTTATATGTTGACATTTCATGAAAGATGATGCTTTGAGCATCTTATGATCAGATTAATTATAGATTTTTAGTAAAGCTTTGATCTTTTGATCCATAAATAAGATTTGGAATCCACTTAATAGATTTATTACAGATTATAGAATTTTGAATAGCTTTATTTAAAAATTTAATCAGAGAGATGCATAATTGATTTCAGAATAAACCCTTATGCTAGTTTTAAAGTAGATTTCTAATAGAATGAGCATACAGATTTAAAGAGAGTAGTTTTTAAAACCGAGTGAGAAGTATGGGATTAGCGTGCCCTATCTTCAACAGAACTATGTACCTAATGTAGGTAAAAATTATTAGATTATTTCTATTTCTATGTGGATGACAGTTTCAGATATGATGACTTAGCTCAGGTTATACTCTTTGGAAAGAGTATGACACCTCTAACCATCGTGATTTTTTTCCTATAGGGGAACAAGATGTTGGACTCTATTATAGCTCATATGGTTTATGTCAGTTAGAAGGATCTCTTTTCAGATAAAGTATTTTCCCTAATAGTAAAAGCTTTCAGAATGGTTTTAAAGTATTTTCATAAAGTTTTAATCTTACAACATAACAGAAAAGAATAACAGAAAAGCTTTTAGAAAACTAAGTGTAAAGGCTCACGACTTTATTCAGATTATGCTTCATAGAAAAATATTAGTTACAAATTTTATCCTTCAATTTTCATACATAGAAGTGAGTCCTTTCTACAATTAGGCAGTATAATTTAAAGACAGAGTGTTAGCACAGCTTTTAGAAGTAAATTTTATGACTCACTTGATTTATAAAGTATGATTTGCTTCTCTTGATTTTAGATTTTAGTATTTCAGATATTCCAGCTTATGTAAGTCATTTACATTTAACATGCATTATTTTACAAATTATGATGATTAGATAATGTTTTACTTATGTATTTCACCCCCATATAGTCAGTACAACCTCAAAGTACTGATCCACATATATGTCTATGTGCTATATTATCTCATAATGCCTGTTCAGGTGCTCAGTTTTAGTAGCATGAGTGATTTTTGAGCATCACCATCTACATCCAACAGTTGGTGATTTCTCATAGTTCAGGGACTTAATTATTCAGTTTATTTTTAGCTTATTAGTTTATATGATTCGGTATTCTTTTTAGATAGTTTGAGTCAGCTGGGTTCTGTCCCAGTAGCTCTCTAGATATTAGTAAGTACAGGCTTGTCAGACTACTAGATATGATTGAGACTTATAGTATTTGGTTTTTAAACTATATTTAGATTATTCTCAGCGTTTGCAGATAGATTTCCACATTTAGAATGATTATAATCTATATTTCTATTATCCTGATATTTAGATTTAGGAGAACGCAGAGAGGGTTAGCTTAAGGATACTCATAGTGTTGAGCACCATGTGATGCCTCGGGATTAGGTTTTGAGGCATTACAAACTTGGTATCAGGGCATAAGGTTTATAAAAGTCCTAGGGAGTCAGACAAGCCATATTACGTATAGTCTTTATAATAGGTATGAAACGTGCCACATTTATGATAAAGAAGCTATGGGGCATCCTTAGGAAATCATCTCTTTCTTTAATGATCTATTGTGTTTACAGTATCTCTATCTTTTTAAAATTGTTCTATTATATGATAGTTGAATATGCCTCCTCGTCGAGCTAACGCCCACAGAAATGATAACTAGCCACCCCAACCCGCTGATCCTCTGAATAAGAACATATCCTATGTTGAGTTTCAAGCTGCTTTTTAGGTGTTGGCCCAGGTATTGACTGCCAATATTCAGGCCAACCATGAGGCTGTAGTTCTACTTCAGTAGAGTGGTGATTTAGCAGTACCCAGAATGAGAGATTTCATAAGAATGAATCCTCCAGAGTTATTTGGGTCGAAAGCAGGTGAGAACTCATAGCTCTATTTAAATGAGGTAAAAAAGATCACCTAAATTATGCATGTTTCTGAGGAGGAAAGTGTAGAGTTGGAATCCTATAGGTTGAAGGATATAGCATATAATTGGGTAGTTATGTGAAAGAATGTTAGAGATGAGAATGCAACTCTTGTGAGTTGGCAAGTATTTCAAAATGCTTTTCTCTAAAAGTTCTTCCCATGTGGAAAGAGAGAAGCTAAGATAGAAGTGTTTGTGAACCTGAGGTACGAATCAATGTCAGTGAAGGAGTACTACCTTAATTTTAATCAATTGACTAAGTATGCCCCTAATACGATGGTTGATCCTAGGGCAAGTATGAGTAATTTTGTCATTAGAGTTTCTGGTTTGGTAATCAAGGAGTGTAGGACTATCATGCTTATTGGAGACATGGATCTTGATAGATTGATGACTCATGCTTAGTAAATTAAGGAAGAAAATTTGAAGGAAAGAGATAGAAGTAATAAGAAGGCTAGAACAGGGCATTTTGAGTATGGTCCGACTAGGTCTGGAGGGGGAAATCATTCATAGTTTTAGAATTGGTCATCTATGCCAGCACCATCTTCATCTAGTTTTCCTACTCCCAGAACTAAGAAAGAGTAGTGAGGTAAGTCGTCTATGTCCAGATCTCAGAATAGTGTGAGTGAAAGGCCCAGTTATCCTCCATATGCTAAGTATGGTAAGAATCATCCTGGTGAGTGCTTATCTGGACAGAAGGGTTGTTATAGTTGTGATAAATTGGGTCATAGAATTAGAGAATATTCATATTCTAAGCAGGGAAACAGAGATGTTCTTCCCCTGACTCATGCTACCACTGAACCAGCTCCTCTAGGTCACCCAGTCCCTTCTTAGGGTACATCATCCAATACCGGTGGCGGTCAGTGCCAGAGTCAGTTCTATGATTTACCATCCTGTCAAGAGTAGGAGGATTCACTAGATATTATTACTGGTATGCTTCATATCTTTCATCTTAATGTTTAAGCGTTGTTAGACCCCGAGTAGAATTTCTGTTATGTGACCTCATTAGTTGTAGTGAATTTTGAAATAAGTCTTGAAAAGATCCCTGATCCTTTCTTAGTTTCTACCCTAGTGGGTGAGCCGATTTTGCCAAACAGATTTATAGAAAGTTTCCTATTACTGTCCTTCAAAAAATCATATTAGCAGACTTAATAAAGTTAGATATGGTTAACTTTAACCTTATTCTTGGTATGGATTGGTTCTATTTTTATTATGCCTCTATAGATTGTCGTACCTGAGTGGTGAAGTTTCAATTTATAGATGAGCCAGACTTTGAGTGGAAAGGGAATTCAGTATCTCCCAAAAGTCATTTCATATCTTATCTTAAAGCTAGAAAATTGATTTTCAAAGAGCATATCTATCATCTATTTAGAGTCAAAGACACTAAGTTTGAGACTCCAACAGTTTAGTCAGTTAGTATAGTTAATGAGTTTCCTAATATTTTTCCCAAAGATTTGCCAGGGGTACCTCCCGATAGGGAGATAGAATTCAGTATTGACCTTCTCCCAGATACTCAGCCTATCTCTATTCCTCCATATCGTATGGCTCCCACTAAGCTTAAAGAGTTGAAAGAGCAACTCAAAGAACTTTTAGATAAGGGTTTCATAAGGCCTAGTATTTCTCCATGGGGCGCTCCCATCCTATTCGTGCGAAAGAAAGATGGTTCTTTGCATATGTGCATTGACTATCATCAACTAAATAAATTTACAGTAAAAAATAAATATCTTCTTCCTAGAATTGATGACTTACTTGATCAACTCCAAGGTGAAAGTTATTTCTCAAAGACAGACCTTAGATTCGGATATCATTAGCTTAAAGTAAGAGAATGTGATGTTCCAAAGACAACTTTCAAAACCCGCTATGGTCATTTCGAGTTTCTAGTCATGTAATTTGGGCTAACAAATGCCCTAGCAGCCTTCATGGACTTGATGAACAGAGTGTTCAAACAGTATCTGGGTATGTTTGTCATAGTCTTTATTGATAATATTCTTGTCTACTCTTGTGGTGAGAATGATTATGCAGACCATATTAGAGTTGTGTTCCAAACTCATACAGATCACTAGTTGTTCACCAAATTCAGTAAATGTGAATTTTGGCTAAGTCAGTAGCTTTCCTTGGTCACATTATTTCCAGTGAGGGTATTCAAGTTGATCCCCAAAAGATAGAAGTTGTAAGAAATTGGCCTAGATCTATTTCTCTATCAGACATTAGAAGTTTCTTTGGTTTAGCTAGTTATTATAGATGTTTTGTTGAGGGTTTTTCATCTATTGCGTCTCCTATGTCTAAATTTACCCAAAAGAAAATTAAGTTCCAATGGTCAAATTCCTGTGATAAGAGTTTTCAGGAGTTGAAGACCCGACTTACTTCAACCCCAGTTTTAGCATTACCTGATGGTTTATATGGTTTCATTGTGTATTATGATGCCTCTAGAGGTTGTTTGGGTTGTGTGTTGATGCAGAGAGGTAAGATTATAGCCTATGCCTCTAGACAGCTTAAGCCTCACGATAAGAACTACCCGACCCATGACCTTGAGTTAACTGTTGTGTTTTCTTTTAAAATCTGGACACATTATCTTTATGGGGAGCATGTTGATGTGTTTACGAATCACAAAAGTTTGCAGTATGTATTTACTCAGAGGGAGTTAAATCTTCATTAGAGAAGGTGGTTTGAATTATTTAAGGATTATGATATGAGTTATTGTAGCATTCGGGCAAGGCCAATGTAGTTGTAGACGCCCTCAGTAGATTTTCTATGGGAAGTGTTGCTTATGTGGAGAACGATAAGAAAGAGTTAGTTAAAGAAGTTCATCGTTTAGCTAGATTGGGCATTAGATTGGTTGATTTAGCTGAAGGGGATATTTGGGTCCAGATTAGTTCTGAATCTTCTCTAGTTTCTGAAGTAAAAATAAAGCAAGATAAGGATTCTAGTTTGTTCATACTGAAGGAGTCAGTTAAGGACCAAAAGATAGAGGTTTTCTCCAAAGGGGAGCTGGTGTGTTGAGATACCAGAGTAGATTGTGTTTGCCATGTATTGATGATTTGAGGCAACGGATTATGCCAGAAGTGCATGGTGCGCATTACTTCATCCATTCAGGATCCAAATAGATGTACCTCAACTTGTGAGATATCTATTAATAGAGTGGTATGAAGAAAGATATAGCAGAGTTTGTAGCTAAGTGTGCAATTTATCAATAGATTAAGGTAGAGCACCAAAGACCTGGTGGTACATTGCAACAGTTTGGTATCCCTAATTGGAAGTGAGAAGAGGTAAATATGAATTTTGTGACTGGATTATCCCATTCGTGCCGCCAGCATAATTTAATTTGGATTATTGTAGACAGATTGACTAAGTCAGCGCATTTCTTACCAGTTCACATATCTTACACAGCTGAAGATTATGCAAAGTTGTATATCAGAGAGTTAGTCAGATTGCATGGAGTTCCTTTGTGCATCATCTTATATAGGGGTACTCAGCTTACCTCTCAGTTTTGGAAAGCCTTTCAGAAGGGTCTTGGTACGCAAGTTCATCTTAGTTCATCTTTTCATCCACAGACAGATGGTCAGGCAGAAAGGACCATTTAGACTCTCGAGGATATATTGAGGGCATGTGTTCTTAATTTTAGAGGTAGTTGGGATAAACATTTGTTGTTGATTGAGTTCGCTTATAATAACAGTTACCATGCTAGTATTCAGATAGCTCTGCTTGAAGCTCTTTATGGGTGGAGATATAGATCGTCAGTTGGCTGGTTTCAAAGTAGGTGATGCTACTTTGATTGGGATTGACATAGTGTTTGAAGCCACAGAGAAAGTTCAGTTAATTCGAGAGAGATTAAAAGCATCCCAGAGTCATTAGAATTCTTATCTAGACGTAAGAAAAATAGATCTTGAGTTTGAGGTATATGATCTTGTGTATTTGAAAGTTTCACCCATGAAGGGGGTGATGAGATTTGGCAAAAAAATGAAGCTTAGTCCTTGATATGTAGGTCCTTTACCGATTTTGAGTCATGTTGGGAAGGTGGCTTATGAGCTTGAGCTACCCGCAGATTTATCCTCAGTCCATCCAGTATTCCATATGTCCTCGTTGAGGAAGTGCATGGATGATTCAGCAATTATTGTTCCTCTAGAAAGTACAGATATTCAGAATAGCCTCTCGTATGAAGAATTTCCAGTAAAGATTCTTAATCTTTAAATGTAATACCCTGACTTGCTAGACCGGAACACTACACGGTGCTCATGACCTTGAAGGACCACAAGCTAACCCATGACTGATATTTGTACCTGTACATTGCATAATATAACATAAAAATGCAAAAACATGTACTGAATGGCCATAAGGTTCAAACTGAATAAACGTCTGATAACAAAATGTCTGAAAAAATGGTATAACAATACCAAAACAAGTCTGAAATAACTGTCTATCATGCTATAGTTTGGAAAGCCTCTAAAATTTCTGAATAAGGAGTTGATGGGACATGTCCCCAACTAACTCCAACTACTAAAATAAACAAAAAAACTGAAGTCATAATGAAATAATCATGTTCTCGAAGGATGAGAACTCACGTCTAACTCTGACTGCTGATACTGGAATCTACTGCTGATCTAGAGCTCATGCCTCTGAACCTATGGTGTAACATAAGATAAAGCACCATAGCACAAATACGTTAGTACGTTTGAATGTACTGAGTATACGAGTGAGGAAGGCTAAATGCAAAGGGTTATATGCATGAACAACACTGACTGATATAAATGTGAGAATACATACATACATACGTAACTGTAACTGAACTCGTGGAGATACTGACTACTGAGCCTGAATACTAACAACATGAGTTTACTGAGACAGAGATACTGACTAGATGAATGACTATTTCTGATAGTTCAAATTATGAAGAACTGGTCTGATTGACTTTGTCTAACTGTCCTGAAACTGAATACTGGGTATGTAAATACTAAAGAGTAAAGAACTGATACTATATTAATAAATACTGAGGGACTAGCACTATATTACTGATACATGAATAATTATGTATAATTGTCCTGATTATGAAGGACTGGTCTGGGTGACTTTATCTAACAGTCTAATTCTAACATATTAATCTGATTGACTGTATCCATGAATATGAGGAAACAGATATACTTGACCGTATCTGATAGTCATGAATGAGAATACTGTTAATATGAGTTCTTTATAACTGGAAATTTTAATAACATGAGTTACTGTATCTGACAGTCCTGAATATAGTGGAACTAGCTGAGTTTCGTATTACTGGGTGACTGTAGCTGACAGTCCTGAATCTGAATAACTATCTGAGTTCTTTTACTAAAACTAAGAATGAGACTGAAACTGAGATAGTGGGAGGTAATCATCTAACCGACATGCCCCAGAAACTGAACTGGTTGGGGTCCAATCTTTGCCCTGATTGGAAGGGCGTCAATACCGTACCATGGGTAGAGACAACATGTGAGTAACCCTATTCGTGTTTGGAAGCTAATTCCGTTTGCCCTACTATCAGGTAAACTCAAAGAGATGCTTTATCCCTATAGGTAGGGACATCTCAACCTACGCTGGCTACGTAGTTTTGGAATGCAAGGATTGCTTCTAGGAATCTCACCCTCTGACTGTGGCAAGTGAGTCCCCATCCTTGTGTTCACTCGGTGTTAAATCCTACTCCCAACTGAAAGACACTGAACTGATTAACTGAACTAAACTGATTACCTAAATGGATGTTAGTAGGATTATTTAGCGGAACTAAACTGAGTTCACTGAATTCTAATGACTGACGGAGTACTATTGATATCTGTTAGATAACTGAGTTCATGAGATTACTGATCTTACTGAGTACTAAGTTCATGAGATTTTTGAGAGTACTGAATTATAGAGATTGATGAAGTTACTGAGAGCACTAGAATTTTTGAAGTTTTTGATATCTTTGAGTACTAAGATTACTGAGATTAGCTGAGATTAACTGAATTTAACTGAGATTGACTAAGTTATTGAACTTTCCTGAGTCACATGACTGACTGAGTTCTATTGAACATGGCTTGACTGAGAGTATCGTGAAAACATAACATGGCTCTAGGCACACATCTATATTTTTCGGGTACGAATACCCCTAGTACTCAATGGAAGGAAACTGACGCACATGACTGACTTGAGTACGTGACCAACATCAACAATCCATAATATCATAACTTGGGGAATTCCATGAAGAACATGGATATCATACATTTTGTACATAAGTAGGATTTGCAAGTAAACATGGCATAATCTCATAAGACTAGTTCATGAACATCCCAACAACATTTACAAGACACAATATCAACATAAAAATCATTGGAACATGGGGGCATATCATGAATCCTTCACTTAGTCACGATGTAGCCATATTTCATGATTGCTAGTTTCCTAGGCATTTTATCAAACACTTTGCATGCATTCTTTAAGGCATAGGTGTACTTATCAATTTGACAATCTTAATCCATCCAAAATTCATAGGTTTGAACTAACCTACTCACATGCTTCATGAAAAACACATCAAGATACAACCTTGAATCTAAACACCAATCATCAACATGAATATAGTCATAACACAACAAGGAAATCACCATTTATAAATTAAAACATGATTCTTGAGCTCCATGGATGAAAGGGACCCATGGATGAACACTACGCTTACCTTAAAGATTAATCTTGAAAGAGATGTAATGTTTCTTGAAGGTTCTTGAAAAAATCCTTAGGCTTGCTCTTGATTTTTTTCTTGACTAGGGTCTAACCCGTTTGGGAGAGAATGTTCTTGTTCTTGAGGAGATGATCATGAGAGAAAACCCTAATCTTGTGGTTGAGAGCGTATAAGAGAGCTTTTTGAGATGTTTAACTAAAGAGAATGGAAGATAATATGATCCTTAAGGGTTATAAGTCGTGGGAAGTGAAGGGAAAAGACCAAAACCCTTACTAAAACATCCCTTAAGTTCTGGAAAGAAAAGCTGACGACATTCGTGACAAGGCATCAAAAATGTGACAGGCCGTCAAAAATGTCATCACACAGAAGCTGGTTTCTGCCTAAGGCTGATGACCATTTTGACAAGGTGTCACAAATGTGACAGGCTATCAAACTTGTCATCACACAGTTGCTAGCCCGATGTGCTGGAGTATAATGGGCATAACTCCTTGATCCGATATCGGATTTAGACAAAATTGGTATTGTTAGAAATCTAATTCAATTATATATATGTTGGTAGGTTATGATCTCAATAATTCATAGTATAATGATAGATATGCTTATTTGAATTTGACTATGGCAATATCCTTCTCAAGAATTCAATCGGTAAGGAATGTTTTGATCCGTCTGATAGCTGGGAGTTATTTAAAGAATTAATATGCATCTAACTTGCTCATAAAACTATAAAAGAATCATGATGTACTATACATGATCTTGAAACATTGCGCTAATATTGGTTTAGATTATTTAGGGTATTACATTAGATCCATAGACTAAGGAACAAAAGAGTTCCTTTGGTCAAAGTTCTGTGGCGAAATTAGTTCATTGAGGGTTCTACTTGGGAAGAAGAAGCAAACATGCATACCAAGTATACTTATCTCTTCTATATAAACTCAGAATCAACCGAAGGTAATAATCTTCCTTCATTCATTTCTTTTCCTCGTAACTGGTGGATCCATATCTCTCCTATACATATTCAGGCTTTTCTTCTATTTTGGAAGCTCTAAGCATAAAGAAAATTCCTTAGGGTATCACCACGTGGCTTAACCTTGCAACTATATTGACTTTTTTTGAAAGGCTTCTTTTCAAATTAAAGAATTCATTATGACTGCTATTTCAGAAAGACAGATTAGACTTGACCCACCAGGGGCATAAGCAGGAAGAAGACTCTATCAAATTTCAATAGACAGAGAGAGTATATCTTGAAAAGCTTCTAAGAAAGCCAGCTGAATAGAATGGGGACTTTCTTAATAGTGAAAAAAGGAAATTTTGTTAGAACGAGGGTTTCTTTATCACACTTCCTAATCTACGTTCAAGTGCACCACTTCCACCAATATTGGAATTCTAAAGGGGTCGCAGGAGGAAAGGAAGAGACTGGCTGATTCGATCAAGTAGGGCTAACTCAATGGAATTCATAACCCTTTCAATCTTCTCCTTATTTCCTTAGTAGGGCAGCAGTGTTCTTACTTCCAGGAAGAGCCATATCTAGTAGGATGGCTACTGAAAGTAGAATTCAATAAAAGCATGATAGTGGAATATGTTAGCACTATGTTCAACTAGGTAAACCCATGCAAACAAAAAATCTTTCTGATTAGGGATGATAATTGCAATGGCGAGGCTCTGTTACCTACCATAAGTAGGGACTCACAGAAGATTGTAAATGACTTTATAAGGAAAGGCAAAAGAAAGAGTGAACGTTATCCAAGAGCCCACTTCAGATTCATAACATCTTCCACCCTCTGAATCAAAGATTTACTCATTGCCAACAAAAATATACTCTATTTACTAGTTTAAATCAATTCACTATGCTAGTGAAAAGCCTTATTATGCAATTCCACCAGTGTTTAATACATCCAATATTCTCACTATTAAAGGCTTTTGGCAAGCTAGAGCAAGACTACTCTGTGGGAACCCCTCGGTATAGGAGACCTGTCTAGTCAAAGAGGCTTCTAATAAGAAATTAGCACATTCATTACTTATGCTCATGTAAACTCATGCACTCGTAGATTAGTTCAGTAGCTCATTAAGTTGAGATTGAGAAATTCAGCTATTTCAGTTGTGCATGATAGTTTATAGACTCAGATTCCTCAGTATTTTCACCTTAACTAGCCATATTCGAGGACGAATATTCCCAAAGGTGAGATATTGTAATACCCCATAGTTTTTCCTATCTCAATTTTGCTCCTAGAATGTCAAATCTTAGCTTAAAAAATAAATACCTTCTTATTACATGTATCATTTTCCATATTTAGACTCTCTATTGTATGGAAAAGTGAATGAGATTTCCATCGATACCAATTTCTCTAAAATCCAATACATAGTTGAGAAGTTATGGAATTTTTAGTTGACAGTGTGCCACTGGACAATCACCGTGTCGCGCTGAAGGTTAAATTCACATTCGTCAAATTCCAGTGGACCTCCGCAATAAGCTCGCATTGTAGTAAGGTCCAATTTCCTAATTGTCAATTTTTAGTGGCTCACCGTGATGGTGGTGCGTCGCGGTGATAGCCAAAATGACATTTCTATAGTGTACTGCGATGGCTCTGCATCGCGGAGAGTTTCCAGTTCCTAATTTTCCTTTATTCAGTGAGCCGCCGCAATAGTGGCATGTGGCGTTGGCATGGTAAATCGGGGAAACCTTTTTTTTCTAGTTTCAAATAAATATTAGAAGGGGTAGTTTGGTCAATTACCAAGCCCTTATTCAACCAAAACAAAGAATTAAGCATATCCCAAGCATGTTATACTTATTTTCATCCTTTCTCTCTCAAAGAAAAACCCTAGAGCTCCAAAGCTTCTTCTCCAAGAAATCAAATTCCTCTATTGTTTCTCTAAAAAAGCTCAAAGTTGAGGATTCCCAAGGCAAGATAATCAAGAATTCATCTTCAAGAATTCAAATAGGAATCCAAAATTTAAGTTGCTTCATCTAATCATCAACCAACGTATGTGGGTTTATGAACAAGGATCTTCTTCCTTCCTTGTTCCCAAAACTAAGTTTTTAATTACAAATTCATATTATCTAGAATGATTATACATGAGTTTTTAATTAGGGTTCATACCCAATATTGTTATTTGCAAGATTATAAGATTTCAAGTGTTTATGAAGATGAATTTCATGTTTAATTTCATATTTTCATGCCTATTGCATTAAAGTCTATATTTTGAGGTGAATTAACATTGTTTTCATTATCAATCATGATTATTATGATGTTTTGACATGAACTTGATGCACGGGTTACTAAGCCCAAGTTTATATGTTGATATTTAATGAAAGATGATGCTTTGAGCATCTTATGATCAGATTAATTACAGATTCTTACTAAAGCTTTGATCTTTTGATCCACAAATAAGATTTGGAATCCAATTTACCAATTTATTATAGATTATTGAATTCTAAATAGCTTTATTTAAAAATTTAATCAGAGACATGCATAATTGGTTTCAGAATAAACCCTTATGCTAGTTTTAAAGTGGATTTCCAATAGAATAAGCATACAGATTTAAAGGGAGTAGTATTTAGAACTAAGCGAGAAGTATGGGATTAGTGTTCCCTATCTTCGAAAGAACTATGTAACCAATGTAGGTACAAATTATTAGATTATTCCCACTTCTATCTGGATGACAGTATCAGATATGATCACTTAGCTCAGGTTATACTCCTTGGCAAGAATATGACACCTCTAACCATTATGAGGTTTTTCCTATAGGGGAACAAGATGTTGGACTCTATTATAGATCATATGCTTTATGTTAGTTAGAAGGATCTCCCTTCAGATAAAGTATTTTCCCTAACAGTAAAAGCTTTCAGAACGGTTTTAAAGTGTTTCCCTAAAGTTTTAAGCTTACAACATAACAGAAAAAAATAACAGAAAAGCTTTTAGAAAACTAGGTGTAAAGGATCACAACTTTATTGAGATTATGCTTTACATAAAGATATTAGTTACAGATTTCAGCCTTTAGTTTTCAGACATAGAAGTGAGTCCTTTCTATACTTAGACGGTATGATTTAAATACAGTGTATTAGCATATCTTTCAAAACTAAATGTTATGACTCACTCAATTTATAAATTATGATTCGCTTCTTATGATTTCAGATTTCAATATTTTAGATATTCCAGGTTATGTGAGTCATTTACATTTAGCATGCATTGTTTTACAAATTTTGATGATGTGATGATGTTTTACTTATGAATTTCACCCCTATATAGTCAGTACATCCTCAAAGTACTAATCTTCATATACGTTTATTTGCTGCATTATCTCATAATGTAGGTTTAGGTGCTCAGTTTCAGCAGCATGAGTGATTTTTGAGCATCTCCATGTACATCCGACAGTTGTTGAGTCCTCATAATTTGGGGACTTAGTCATTCATTTTATTTTTAGCTTATCAGTTTAGATAATTCGGTATTCTTTTTAGATAGTTTGAGTTAGGTGGGGGTCTGTCCTAGTGGCTCTCTAGATATTAGTATGTAGAAGCTTGTCGGACTGTTAGATTTGATTCAGACTTATAGTATTTAGTTTTTAAAGACTATATTCAGATTATTCTCAGCTTTTTTAGATAGATTTCTGCATTTAGCATAATCATACATCTATATTTTCATTATCGTGAGATTTAGATTTAAGAGAAGGTAGACAGGGTTAGCTTAAGGATACTCGTAGTCTTGTGCACCATGTGACGCCTCGAGACCAGGTTTTAGGGCGTTACAATGAACCATAAGCCTAGATAGGTCTATCTCCTTAATTATTATAGCAGTCCAACACTCCTTGACCACACTATCTGATATACTAGAAATAAACTTACTCATTCTAGACCTATTATCAGCCACCATCAAAGGAACATACCTCACAAACTTAGTGAACTTAAGCGAGTATTCCTTCATACTCATATTACCTTGCTTTAAGCTAATGAACTCCTTTTACCTTAGATTTCCTTAACTCTAAAGATAAGAACCTGTCTAAGAAAGTTGTGGTAAACTCTTCTCACTCTATAGGCCGTACCTCAATACCTCTATCCTTCCTCCACTGGTTATACCAAGTGTGAGTTATATCCTGCAACTGATATGTTGACAACTCTGCACTCTCACTCAAAGTGACACCCATGATATCTATCACTTTCTGAACTATATCAAGAAATTCCAGTGGATCCTCCTCAGAATTGGATCTCAAAAACTAAGGGGGATTCATTCAGGTGAAATAATGAATTCTAGCTGTAGTTGTATTTGCCACTAGATTCGCTGGGGCAACATCCTGCTGATTGTTCTGAGCAGCTACTGAGTGGGCTAAGGTAGTAAAAGCAGCTTTAAATTCGGCATGAGAGACATGCTCATCAAGGGATCTTCCTAAATAGGCAGTGGTGTTGGCTGGTTCTCGTTCTTTCTTCTGTTGTTTCATTTGTGAGGCATTGCCTGTAAATGAAATGAAGGATGAGTTAGAAAAAGAGTTTAAGTAGAGATCATGATCATTCGTACGACATAAATACTGAAAGAAAGAAAACTTTTCCAAAATATCTTGTAGCCTCTTGTCCAAAAGTGTGGCGCGCTTCACACCCATGTACAAGACTCTACTCAATGTGGCTTTCAGACTACCTAGGAAACTTTAAAACCTTAGGATCTGATACTAAGTTTTTTCATGACCAGAGGCTACCGCCTAGTCGTGACAATGATGCTTATGATCACAAGTGACCACAAGCTAGCCCATGAGCTAGAACCTGTTGTGAGCACTGAATAAAATATTAGTATAACACATGTGCGGAAGATAAATTAAGGAAGTACTATACATATGAATACTGAAATAAGAAATACCAAATATCTAAAACAACTGATGAGAACTGAAAGTAACTAACTAGCTATATAACTGTTTTGTCTAAATGTATAGAAGTCTCTAAACCAACTGATGAGTTGATAGGATAGGCCACCAACTAACTCTGATTGGCTGAATAAAATAAAATACGGAAATAATTGAATAAACATAATATGTCCTTGATGGATGAGGACTCAACACTATGTTTGGTGGATTACACCTAGCTATTTAACTGTGCTAAAAAAATGTACATCTGAACCTACAATATATGACATCATAGTGCAAACAAGAGTATGCGGTAAGTACTTTAAATGTACTGGTATATGAGATAAGGTTAGGCTGATATACATTGGGTACTATTCATATAACATAAGGACTAACTGAATAGCATAAGATAACTAAACATGAATGCATGAAAACTGTGACATCTAAGAATGCAAGACCAAGTATAAATCTGTAATCTGAAATTAGTTTGAAATCTAAAGGACCATAAACTATATAACTAAATAACTGAAAGTCTATACTCTTGGTCAAGCAAACCTGAACTGAGACCATACTGAAATACTGTACTAAGACTGTGCGAGGTATCATCTAACTGACATGCCCCAATCTAAGCTAATTGGGGTCCAACTTGTAACCCCAGTTTAAAGGGTGTCTATACCGTGCCATGGGTACTAACATTGGTTATGTGGATCCACTAATCTGGTATCTCAGAGGACTAGGGTATCAAGGCTAAAATGATGGGTGATCGCTGAAAGAAAGTTAAGCCTAAACTAAAGGGTGACTCCTCATATACTACGTTGGCTACTTAGTTCTAAAATACAGGGACTACTACTAATGACTCTGCCTAACTAATGGGGAAGCCTCCATCCCTGAATTCGCTTGGTGCAAAATCCTACTCCCAACTGAACTGACACTAGTAGTAGACTAAACTAAACTTAACTAAATATCATTATATAACAGATAATGCTCATCCTGAACATTAGTATCTAAGTATATTTAGGATATTCTTGGACCAACTGTCAAAGTACTTGAAAAGCTAAATTCATGTAAATCATATTGGTAT
The DNA here is from genome assembly GCF_002878395.1 of Capsicum annuum. NCBI lineage: Eukaryota > Viridiplantae > Streptophyta > Magnoliopsida > Solanales > Solanaceae > Capsicum > Capsicum annuum. The sequence continues at coordinate 26,261,328 of NC_061116.1, read as the reverse complement.
CGAGTGTTCATAACCCACCAACACTGGATGAATTTACCATAATGTCATATAAATTTAAACCCATAGTAGGGGATCATTGTTCAAAATCCAACACTTAGGCATTTGATCAAACACATGAGAGTCATGAACTTAAGCATGGGTATAAGTAAAACATCCAAGAATAACATGATTACAAGACTAAAAATCATGATTTGGGGATTTAACGTGAAGCTTACAATATTTAAAACATGTAATGGCTCATTGCACTTGAAAATACTCATAAACGTAACTTGTAATTGATTTAACAAAAGATTCATGGAGATATATCAAATTTAAACTCATAATTTAAGACCAAAAAAGGAGTCTTGGACTCCATGGGTGAAAAGAACTCATGGATGAACATTACACATACCTCAGTAGATGAATTCGTGAAGATTCTTAGGAATTTCTTGAGATTTGAAGCTTGAATTCCTTGATTGTATGGGAATGGGTTAGAGTTTGTTCTTGACAAAAGAGGGGCTTTTTTTGAGAGAAATTGTGATGAAAAGAGCAAACAATTCTATTTGGGAACCTAAATTTTTTTTTTGGGCGAGTTGGATGAAGGGGAAATGACCCAAGTGCCCTTAATAACGACAATCAAAAGTTGTCTAGGAAAGGAAGCATGCGGCGCGAGCTCTAGAGTAGTGCACTTGAGGGAAAGGCATGGGCTTTGAAGTAGCTTACTGGAGGCCACGGTGTGGGATCTAGAATAGTGCACTGATGGAAGCTGCGCACTGGAGGGAGCAGCGCAGGCTTATCCCAGTGCTGCTACTATTTTGGATTCCCAAATATGCCTTTATGCTCATCCAAAAATTTTAAAACTCACCCGAGATGTTCTTTAACCACCCTCATCGTGAATAAACTTAAAAATCAAAGTTCCATGGTCAAAAAGGTCAAAATTAAATTCATCAAAGTTTAGGGGGCTTGGAAATGACTAAGTCCCAACACTTAGTGAAATTTCTAAGTCTTGGACCCCTTTAACATGCAATCGTCAGCTAAATTGAGCTAGGATCTTATGGGGCATTACAATATATCATCATGATCGTCTCTACAAGCATGCTATATCCTATAGCATCAAACACCACACATTAGTGCACAAAAGAAGATACAATTCAACACGATGAACTAGTAAAGGCCATGGCTCATGCTAAGAGTAATTGTCTTTTTGATTTTTAACTCATGATTTTATCTCTTTTCTTGAACCTTAAACACTATAATTACCTCACTTGACACTTAGATGATTATTTATACCCATAATCACTTATTAAGAACAAGAGAAGTCCTCCAAACTAAGCTAAATAAGCCTGGATAATAACACTGAGGTGCATAAATCCACCTCAGATCATCACCCCATAATTAAAGCTTTGTTTATCCTCGAAAAACTCTTTACTATAAGCATCAAAATCAGGAAAGACTCCACACTTCTACAACATACAAGACATTCAAGCTAGTACCAAAATGACTACATAAACTGCAAATCCTTACACTAAGCATTTTATATACATAATTGAAATCTCAAGATTACAACTCCAAAACATCTTAGCCTCAAGAATTGACACACCAAGTTGGAAAAACATAATACTTCAATCAAAGAGATCACATAAATCACCAAACTGTCATCAAATATGTTCCCTTACAATAAGAGAGTTACCCATAATTACTCACATAGATGCAATTTATAACAAAATGGGTACAAGAATCAAAGTATACTTAATGTCAAAAATAATTCTTAAGTTACACAAAATGAACCAAAGGATTTTCCTTAGTGTAGTACTCCACTAATATTAGAATATTAAAGCTTAACATCAAATAGGTTTTTACGAGTTGTAACATAGGCTAAAGGATGGACAACACACTTTTCATTCAATTAACCTCTAACAACCAATATTCCATGCACTATCTCATTAATCTAGTTCACATACAATGCAGTGGGAGTAATTTCCATTCACATCTTATTCCATTTTGACCACTTTTCTTTATTTTCATCACACAACTCCCAACCATAACAAATCAATTTACTACACCAACAACTACTTCTTGGGGTCTCACTTCCACCTATTATTTTCTTGTTTTTCATACTCCTTAATTCATCAAGTTTTTGCTAAAGTGTATAGGAGTTGTTAATCAATTTTAGGTCAAAAAAAGTAGGGAAACAGGCTACATATAAGGCTACAAAAGAGTAGGCTAAAGGCTTAATGGGGCTAACTAAGATTATGCACAACGGTAAGAAACATGGCTATCAAAGAAATGCCTATACCAACTCCTAAACCCACAATCTTTGTTTTACTTTGTACATACACCAGGAAAGTTCTAGACATCAAATACAACAAGGAATACACAAACCTTACACTACACATGGAACATGCTCAAATTAAGTAGGATCACTATAGACTCTTAACTTCACAATCACATAAATTAAACATTAAGACAATAACATAAAAGAGTCATAAGATAGAGTCTAGGAGTCTCAAAAGAAGGAATTCACACAAACAACATGCTTTTTCACACAAAAACTACTTGTATAATACAATCATACATAGCACCAACCAGAATGTTCACTTACTTAATCACAAAAATTTAAAATTTACTCCTTAAAACAAAAAGGATACTAGGTTCAAGGAGCAACTTCATGGAAAAGAACCAAAAAGAACCACAGAGTGGGTGGAGCATGCACCTACTAAACTGGCCTAACTAACTACAAACTAAAAAGAAAAATATATTTGTAATTTTTCAAAAAAAAAATTTTAACCCAAAAGCTAAGAAACCAACTAAGACTCAAGACCCTACAACATCACTTCACTCAAAATATTAGGACTTTCTCACCCCACACTTAAAATTTACTTTGTCCCCAAAGTAGACACAAAAATACTCTGTGAGTCCTCCAGTCCTAGCTAGTAGTATCATTTAACATCAAAAGGGTCTAGGGACCCCACACATAGTCTCTTCCATATAATTTAGCTCTGATATCCGATACTCTAACTTTCCATCAACCTGTGACTCATGAAAAACAAAAATTATGTGAAGTAAAAACTAAAATACTGAAATTCAAATACCTACCTTAACTTGGGTTGCCTCCTGATGAGTAGAAATCCTGCCACTCGTTCGTTCTAATTATGCATGCACACTATCATATTTGTATTAAATAATGAGACATTTCAAGGTTATAAATGCACTAATTCCCTCTCTTTTTAGATATAGAGTTAAAAAGATAGAAAAATGAGGATTGGAGCTTGAAATGATCCAAAAGGAGGAAAAGAGTGCATTAATGGAACTACAACAGATGACCCTCAGAGACTACGATTGCGAACTACCGGCCGCGGTCGCTGGCAAACAAGCTAATCATTAGAGAGCAGTCACAAATAACAACTGCGGTCGCATTGGTCATGATTGCGAACAACCTCATGCGATTGCGGTTAATGAGAGTATAGCCCTGGGTAGTTTTATAATTTCCTCTAGATGGATCCAAGGCCCTATTTAAGAAAAATCCTTTTCCCTTTAGGTCACAAATCAACTGATAAGATAGTTTTCAAATTCCAAACTTGAAACCCTAATTGGGAAAGTTGTAATTGATTTTTGAGATTCAAATTTCGTAGTTCCTTTTTTGAAGAGTGAATGCTTTTGATGACCCACATGGTATATTTCTATTTACTTTCTTTATGAGTTGCTAAATAATTTAGTCTTGGGATTATATTAAACTAGAGTATGATTGTATGTGGGTATTGTTGTGTTTGCATGGATTATAGTTGTTGAGTATGGGTTTCACCATAGTTTGACCTTATGAGTTAGAATTTTATGGGTGAAAACTCCAAATCTCCAAATGGGTTTGATAAGTGAAAGCTCCAAGCTCTAGAAACCCTTTGTCATCCTTGAAAGAGGGATTTAGGTAAATATTTAGTAACCCATAACATCCTCAAAAGAGGGTTATCGAGGTACAAGGCAATGGTTAACAGTTAAGCCTATGGTTTACTACCATTTACAATCTTAAAAAATAAGTCTTTAGGGATTGTAAATCATTTCAAGAGCATCATCCTAGAAATAGGGATGCTTGGTTGTGCTTTTGGGCGGTTATTCAAACTCCACACTTGTTAGGTGCTTAAAAAAGCCAATGAGAGAAATCTTTGGGGTTTTATTAAAAGATTGGTCTTAATGATCTTCGACCTACCCTATCCATTATTTAAAAACTAAATTCCATAATATACCAACACTATCCCACACGCTTTACCTCTAAGGATACATAATCCCAAGATTTTTCCAAAACCTTGAATTTAAATAAAAGATATCATCTACTTATTGCTTGCGAAAGGTTGTAGTGAAAAAGTGTCTAAACAAATCCCTTATTTAACTATACATGTCTTTATCTTTTGCATTTCGGGTAACCTTATAGTAATTGGAATACCCATTGGTTCGAAGTCTATACATTCACTCCTTGAGATTCAATCATAATTTACATTGGGTTACTTGACAACAACCTCTTTGTCCCTTAATTATGGGAGTGATTTAAGTGTTATAACTTCCTAAGAAGGGACTGATTTAGTGTTGTGGAATGACCTGACATTACTACTCAGCCGAATTCCTTCATCTTCTTACTCTTACTTAAAGTCCATTTTCTTATTCGTTATTGACCTCTTATGTGTGTACTCTCAAGGTCAATAACTTTTTCAAAAATAACCTTTTTAGTATCATCAATCATCATACTTTGGGCTTAGGTGGTGGCTAAAAAAACTCAATTAAACTGTTCAGAGAGGTCTTTGGTGCTGCACTTTCTGCCACCCCACAATTATCCACTTTCATCACTATAATCATATAGAAATATTTGTAGTGGGAAGGTGTTTAAGTGGATTATAAACTCCAAAAATCACCTTTTTATCATCCAATCTCATTATGAGAGTGCCCTCTCTCATGTCTATCAATGCTCCTCCCGTAGCTAAGAATGGACATCCTAGAATGATCGGTACCCTGTAATTTGCATCACATCTTATTCACTGGTTGTAGCATCAAAGGTAATGGCCTTGGCTCACCTAACCCAAGAGTTTTGAATGTGGACATAGGCATCAAATTTTTATTTTCCCCTAAATTACTCGGGGCTTAGATTACTTTACCATCACTAATCTATATGGAGACGGTGAAACTCCCTAGGTCCTTAAGCTTTTAGGGAATATTTTCACTACCATAAAGATTCACTCTATCAATGCCATCATATTAATCTCCTGCAGCTTCACTTTATTAACCTTCAAGTACTTGGCGTACTTGGGTATTCCCTACAAAACATCTAAAAGAGGCACAGTAATGTAAAGTATTCTAAATGTGTTGCAGAGCTTCTTGAAACAAGCATACTCTACGAATTTCTTAAATCTCTATAAGAATAGGGGTGGTTGTCTTTCCTTCTCAACAACTTTAGTCTTTGGGTACTCAGACTTTCTCGAATTATTAATAACTTTATCTGTAACTGGTTGAGGAACTAGGTTTGCATCTACCTCCTTATTTGTCTTTAGAGGTCTAAAATTTAGCTCTTTACCACCCCTCAATGTGATTATAATTCCTTTTTATGGAGGTTCATTATCACTTGGGAAACCACCTTGAGGACTGGTATTTTGTGCCTGCTGCAATAGCCCTAACTGCTGCTCCAACTATTTCTGTGTAATTTGTTGGTTTTTTACATCAACGACCATCTTCTCTTGATTATTCAAGATCTTTGTAGTATTTCCTCAATGATACTTGCTAGTTCGTGAAACTGTGGCTACTAAAATTAGTATTTTCTCAATAATACTTGCTGGTTCGTTATACTTTGGTTATTGAAACTTCTGTTGCGGGTTGTTAAACTAAGAATGAATGGGTTGAGTATGTTACTTTTGGTTCTAGGTGTTTGTATAGTTTATCTTTTGAGAAATGCCTACAAAAATTGATGGATTTAGGATTTTTACTACACAAGTCTATAGAGTGGCCACTATTGCCATAAATCTCACACCATACTGGAGTCTATTACACCACATAACTGAGACAGAGGTTGTTGCAAACCCAATTTGTCAAATTTATTTATCATTTGATTATCCACAACTAAAAGTTAGGTGGCTAAGGATGTTATGCTATCAACTTTAATCATACTCGCAGCCTTTTTCATTGAGCTCCTTGAGTGTAATACCCTAGGTGTTGGACTCTAAAATTTTTCATGTGATTATGCTCATTGCCTAATAAAGGAATCAGATGATGAGTTGTTATCACTCATCATGATTCATATTATGCCAATCATAGCTTAACTAGTGAGGATTTCCCGTTTTTGTTTAAATCGTGATTAGGACCCTATGAGTCGTAAGGTTTGGTCATGAGTCATAGGGTGTGACTCATGACCATAATAGTAAGAGGTCAGGATTTTGGATCCCAGGCTATGAGTCTGGGTTATGACACATGACTAGTGACTATGAGTCATTACCTGACCTATAGTGATTGGGCATTATTTATCTGCCCATTTTCATTAAGGGAATAATGTTATTTTCCTTCCAACCCAGTATTTGCCATAACTTAAAACCCTTTATTTGGACCTATTTTCATCAGTTAACATAACATAAATACTACTCTTTATCTCTAAACTTCCAAATTAGAGCAAGGCTAAGGTTTTTAAGGATTAAGCAGCTAGGGTTCAAACTGTTGTCTTCTCTCCAAATTCCTGGTATTTTTAGGCATGTATCTCTTCCGTAACTTGGTTTTTCATAAATCCCTATTTTTAATCATTGTTTATGTAATTTTAAATGGTGGTTTTGGAATGATAGTTTGGGGTTTTTGAATGGTTGTTACTTGGTTAGTTTTCCCATGGTTCTAAAATTGTGATTCATGCTTTAACTTATGGTTTTTGAACTAATTGGATGCATGGGCATGGTGAATGGTATGGGGGTCATGGATTTTCCCAAAATTATGGTTTTTGGTTTGGAATTGGTATTAACCTCAACCAATATGCATAATTGGTTTGAAATATGGACTATTACATGGTTTTGCTTACTTTTCCAAACTATTGCATTGAATTAATGGCTAAATGGATAAAATTGGTTTTGAAAGGCCTTGATATACATTGATTGGTTTCAAAATTAGAACTTGGGAGTCAATTCATCTAATTGGTTTTGGTAAGGCATAATGGAATTAGCTTGTAATATTAACTTTATTTGGTATGACGATACAAAACAGTAAATTCCAAACTAAAATACTCCTTAGTTAATGGATGGTAATGTGTAAATGGTTTTACTTTAGGCTTATGAGGGGTTGTTTAGCTTATTATAGAAGGTGAAGGTCCTGGGAGATCAATGTTGGAAACCATCTTTGTCGAGGTGGGGGTCTTGGTGATTGTGTACATAGTTCACACTGGGGTTGTGGATAATTTTCCATGTTCATATAGCTAACATGTGCTGGGACCCTTTCAGCATAGAGAGCTAAACTCATATAGCCTGTGGGTGCCCTTAGGTTAGTTAGAGCTACACGATCTAGGTTAATGATTTTAAATCTCATGCTAAATCTTTTTTCCTATCCTGGAATCTTATATATATGTATATATGAATATGTGCATATCGATTTTGAATGGTTTTGGACTTATATGATTATGAAATTATTTTATTCCTTCCCTGATTACATTCTACCCCTCACCCTACTAACAATCCCCGAATGCTACATTGTTTAATAATGTAGGGTCATAGGGGTTATTCAATTACTTTGTGTAGGGTTAGGTGATTCCGGTTCATTGGTTGGTCTGCGTCGAAGTGGTGAGCGTCCATCTTCTAAAAGGATGGAAATTTCACTACTTTCTTTATGATTATCAAAACCCCATCAATTTTTTTTTTGTATTTTAGATTCCCCTTTTGGCCATGGTCAAGGGTATGTCACGACCTATCTTGGAACTTTTATTTAGAAGCTTTTATGGACAAAGTATGGTTGGCTCTTGTTTATTGATTCTTAGTCCCTATTAAGTTATCTATATGTCTTCTATATGTTTGTTTGGGTTGCTTCCGATGTTATATCACATTGTGTTCTAGTTGTCTTGTTTGAGGGAGTGATCTCTAGCTCTTAGTGGGATTGAGATACCTATCATGACTAGTCCATGGGTCGGGTTGTGACAATTTTGGTATCAAATCATAGGTTCAAGGTCATTGGGTGTCCACAAGGTCATGTCGAGTAAAGTACCTTTTATGGGTATGTAGATGCCACACTTATAAGGGGGAGGCTACAAGGAATTTAGGAATGTTTCCCTTCTATTTTGGGCTATAGAATTTGGTGTCTTAAGGCTTCTCTAATCTCTGACTTACTCGTATTTTAGATCATGCCTCCTCAAAGATCTGATGCTTGTAGAAAATCCTCTATAAACTTTGTCCTACCTGAGGATGATGTGAATGGGACTCGCCCTGTGTATGGAATACAGACCTTGTCTAGGGTCCCTACTCCTAATTGCACTACCCTAAATATAGTTCCACCAGCCTATACTAATCCTCATTTAGCTTTGTAAGTTGACGCTACTCATGCCTCGATGCCTCAGGATAATGTTTCTAATACAGAGTTTCATCATTTGATTCATCTGCTTACTTAGTTGGTGTCCTCACAATACCATTAGTCTAACCTTGTTGGTTCTGTTGCTCCTTATTTTGAGGTCACTTGAGTTAGACAATTTATGAGGTTGAATCGCATACCTATACAGGCTCGAAGGTTGAGGAGGATCCACAAGTGTTTATTGATAAAATAGAAAAGATATTTAGGGTGATGCAAACTACTAATTCTGGGGGTGTGGAGTTTGTTGCATACCAGTTGAAGGATGTAGCTTATCAGTGGAATGAAGAGTGGGAGAAGTAGAGAGGTAATGACATGGAGACAATTTTACAGGATGTGTTTTCGGGTGCCTTTCTTGATTATTTCTTTCCTTAGGAGTTGATGAAAGCTAAGGATGAGGAGTGTGGGAATTTAAAGCAAGGAAAGACAAGTGTAAAGAAGTATGCTTTGAAGTTTCAGCAGTTGTCTCGTTATGCTCCATAGTTGGTGTCTTCTATGAGGGAGAAGATGAGGACATTCTCTTCTATGTTGTCCCATGACATAGTATTAGTGTAACGCCCCAGAAAATGGGTCCCGGAGTGCCACACGGTGCTTGAGGCTACGAGTATCCCTAAGCTAACCCTTTGAGACATTTTGATTCAGTTCAACACAAATCAACGGGGTTTCCATAAATAACTCTCAAATATCAACAGAGTAATCATCATCCAAGAACAAAAGAATTTCAGAAAGATAACAAAATACGACTTATTAGTCAACTCCCAACATCTATACTACTGTGATAAGCCTTTAAGAAAATCAATAAAACTAGCGAGCCATTCAGACATGCCCCAACTGACTCATACTTAGTTATCAAATGCAAACAATTCCGTGAAACCAACATCAGACATCACGTCCTCGGAACATTAGGACTCACCACGACAAAGGATATAGAACAGCATGCCCGAAGAATCACTGCCGAACCTGGAACTGAGCACCTGAACCTACATTACGAGAAAATGCAGACCACATCCAAAGATGTGGGTCAGTACCATAGAAAGGGACCGAGTATATGGGGGTGTATGCAGTTGTATAAACATCATCATCATAAATATTTATAAGAAATATACAGGATGTATGAAAGACTCAGATAGCCCGAAAAAAATCATCATAATTATGAGAGGATGAAATAAGTACAATTACACATGTGAGTCATCATATAATTTGTCAATCACTTTCAGTTCATCAAGAATATCAATTCTCATAATGTAAATATCATTTAAATCTTTCGAAAGAATAACTTTCACAATTCCACTTTCAAATCACTCTAGCATTCACCATAAACACAAGGAAACATACACACACTGGGAGATCCTATAACCGACATAAACCATGTGAGCTACATGGAGTCCAACGTACAACCCACGTTGGGGAGAGCCTTCCTATCCTTGCCATCGGAGTAGGACTATCGATATCAAATCCACACAAACTAGTGATCACTATATAAATTAACCTCAGGCTCACTCCTACGAGGGCACGTAGTTCTAGGAAAGTAAGGTCGCTTTATACCTCCCACTCGTTGCTAAAGATTTCTTCCAGACTTAGCTCAGATCATTTCAAAGACAATCCACAACAAAAAAATTTCAGTAATATATAAATATACACCGGGAGCCATCATGCTTCCCATCTATCAAAATCAACCACGTTATGGATTTCTTTCACACTCGAGTTTAAAACAACTCCATTAAGACCAAAAGGTCAAATCATTCAAAATATCTCAAACATTCAGCATCAACGTGCTTATAACACACACTTTCTAAAGAAACACAATTTTCAATGGCGATTCACGTCCAAATATCAAAATCATGATAAATATCGTTCAAGATTCATGCTTTATATCTCCACACATGTAAATTTATCTTTCAAAACCATAAACATCAAGATTTCATAAAAATCATCATAAGATATAGGTTCATGCTTCAAATTCATAAAAATCAAATAAAAATCATTCCTTTATAAAGAAAATTACTTTTCGGCACAAGAACGAAAGAGGGTTCTTGTTAAACAACCCCACATACCTTGAATGATGAACTTTAGATCGATACTCGTTTTTGAGATGTTAATCGTGCCTTTGAATGATGGTTCTTGGAGTTCTTGTACTAGGAACTTGGAATCTTGAATAAATTTACAGAATTAATGGTGAACTTTGGAGGTTCTTGAAGTTCTTGAACTAGGAACTTGGAATCTTGAATAAATTTGCAGAATTAATAGTGAACTTTGGAGGTTCTTGAAGTTGGATGTAGGAGCTTAGGGTTTTCTTTTTGAGTGAATTTGATGAAATATAACATATAATGCTTCT
>NC_061116.1:26242794-26250358 GCF_002878395.1 Capsicum annuum | reverse complement strand
AAATGACCAAAATGCCCCTAAAAATTAAATAATTCTCAAATCTGTTCTTTGATGGACTGTTTTCATAGTCTGAAGTAGATCAACCATAACGTTTTACTCCGATATCCAAATTGGATGAAACCAATTTAATTATAAAGAGGACTCTAATATCTTTCCATTGATATATAGTATATCACCCAGATCATTATGTACGAGGATTTATGATCATTTGAAGTTGACCCAAAAATTCACTTTTGATAGGCTGAAGTAGATTGACCATAAATTTTTGCTCCAATAGACAAATTGGATGAAACCAATTTCATTGGAAAGAGGACTTGCAGAGATTTCTGTTGATATATAGTAGATCACCCATATCATTATGTACAAGGAGTTATGATCATTTAAAGTTGGAGCAAAAATACACCAGGCCTCAGTACTTTTTCCTGCATGTTTTACTGTTTATTACTATTCACGGTTCGATCGAAATGTTCATAACTTGTTGCTCGGGTGTCCGTTTTGGATGATCCACATATCGTTGGAAATCTTATTCGATACTCTAAGCAATGGTGGGTCATAATCTAAGACATTCCTATGGAAAATTTATAATTCATTCAAGAATATAAAACCCAACACGTTTACGCACAAAATTTCAACGAAAAATTTCTCGGGGCATTACATCATCCCCCTTGGAAACATTCTTCCGCGAATGACGCTAGAAATTTTGAGATTATATAGGGAATAGAGCATACAGTTGAAACCATTCGTTAGACTCATCACTACATCGTTTCTCACTCCGAATGCAACATAGAATGCATAAATTCAAGAAACTATAGCTGAACACATCATAAATGACAGCTGAACTGCTGCAACTTTTATCAAAAGTGCATGATTTAGGAAAGAACGGTACCTTTGGCTTGATCGGAGTTCGCAGAAAATAGGTGCGGGTACTTGGATCGCATATTCGCCTCAGCTTCCCAAGTTGCACCCTTAACAGATTGGTTTCGCCACAACACCTTGACCAAGGGAACTTCTTTGCTCCTTAGTCTTCGGATACTGAAATCAAGAATCTCGACAGGAATCTCATCAAAAGAAAGATTTTCTTGAATGTCAGCACTCACAGAGGAATCCACTACCACAGCATCGCTAATATGCTTTCTAAGCATGGAGACATGGAATATTGGATGAACAGAGGACAACTCGAAAGGCAACTCGACCTCATAAGCTACCTTACCAACACAGCTAAGAATTTTGTAAGGACTAACATAACGGGGACTAAGCTTCCCCTTCTTTCCGAATCTCTTCACCCCCTTCATGGGTAAAATTTTTAGATACACTAGGTCACCAACTTCAAACTCAAGGTCTCTCCTTCTAACATCCATATATCACTTCTGACGACTCTGCGCAGTTTTCAACCTTTCCCTAATCAGCTTAACTTTTTCCATAGCCTCAAATACTGTATCAGGACCACTCACAGCTGCTTCACCCACCTCGAACTAACCTATGGGTGACCTACACTTCCTCCCATATAAGGCTTCAAACGAAGCCATGCCAATACTAGAGTGGAAACTGTTATTGTAAGCAAACTCTATTAACGGTAAGTGATCATCCCAACTTCCCTTAAAGCCAAGTGCACAAGCTCTTAACATATCCTCTAAGGTCTGGATGGTCCACTCAGCCTGACCATCGGTTTGCGGATGAAAAGCAGAACTCAAAAGCACTTAGGTACCAAGACCCTTCTGAAAAGCTTTCCAAAATTGCGAAGTGAACTGAGTACCCCTATCCGAAATGATAGATAAGGAAACTCCATGCATTCTGACTAGCTCTCGGATATACAATCTAGAATAATCCTCAGCAGTATATGAAGTATGAACAGGCAAGAAATGAGCAGAATTAGTCAACCTATCAATCACAACCCAAATGGAATCATGATGGCATCGGGAAGGAGGTAAACTAATCACGAAGTCCATATTTATTTCTTCCCACTTCCAGGTAGGAATTCTAAACTCTTGCATCATACCACCAGGTCTTTGGTGTTCAACCTTAACCTGTTGGCATGTTGCACACTTAGCTAAAAATGCTACTATATCTTTCTTCATGCCACTCCACCAATAGATTTCCCGCAAGTCTCGGTACATCTTGGTGGCACCATGATAAATAGAATATCACGCCCTGTGCACTTCATCCATAATGCTCTATCTCAGATCATCAACATTCGGGACACATAATCTACCCTGCAATATCAACACACCATCTCCCCCTTGGGAGAAAACCTCTACTTTTTGGTCCTTGACTGACTCCTTCAGTCTGACCAAACTAGCATTTAAGTATTGGTTTTCCTTCACTTCCGAAACCAAGGAGGATTCAGAACTACTCTGAACCCCTATACTACCTTCAGCAGAGTCAAATAACCTAATCCCCAATCTAGCCAAACGATGTAAATCTCAAGCCAACTCTTTCTTACCTTCTACCACATGCGAAACACTACCCATGGACACTCTACTTAGGGTATCTGCCACAACATTGGCCTTGCCCGAATGGTACAACACACTCATATCATAGTCCTTTAACAATTCTAACCATCCTCTCTACCTAAGATTAAATTCTCTCTGGGTAAACACATACTGCAGACTCGTTTGATCAGTGAAAACATCAACATGGAAACCATACGAATAGTGTCTCCAGATTTTCAAAGCAAACACAACAGCAGCCAACTCAAGGTCATGGGTGGGGTAATTTTTCTTATGGGGTTTCAACTTTCTAGAAGCATAAGCTATCACCTTATCCTTCTACATTAATACGCAACCCAACCTAACTCTCGAAGTATCACAGAACACCACAAAACCGTCTACACCATCAGGCAAAGTCAAAACAGGGGCTGAAGTGAGTCGAGTCTTCAACTCCTGAAAACTTTTCTCACAAGATTCGAACCATAAGAACTTCACTTTCTTTTGGGTAAACCGAGTCATAGTAGATGCTATAGAGGATAAACCCTCAACAAAACGGCGGTAATAGCTAGCTAAACCCAAGAAACTTTGGATATTAGTTGGAGAAATAGGTCTAGGCCAATTTTTCACAGCTTCGGTCTTCCCAGACCACTCAAACATGGATGCACCCAAAAACTAAAACTTGACCATTCAGGTCCGACAATCAATAGAGGCATAAGAAGAATAAGCCAATCCATACCTAGAATCACATCAAAATCTACCATGTCTAACTCAATTAGATCAGCCAACAAGACTCATGGAGACATATTTCTGAAAGAGGAGAGCATAAATTAATAACAGAGAGAGATACTTTAAGCATGATAGACTTCTAAAAGAAAGAATCACACTTTTTCCAAAAATGTCTTGTAGCCTCTTGCTCATAGATGTGGTGCACTACACACCGATGATCAAGACTCTACTTAACACGGCTTGTCAGACTCCCTAGAACACCTTAAAACTTTAGGCTCTGATACAAAGTTTGTAACGCCCCAGAAAATGATTCTCGAAGCATCACATGGAGCTTGAGGATACAAGTAGCCCCAAGTTAACCCTTTGAGCCATTTTTATTCAGTTCAACACAAATCAATGGGATTTCCATAAATAACCCTCAAATATCAATAGAGTAATCATCATCAAAGAATAAAAAAATTTCAAAAAAATAACAAAATACGACTTATTAGTCAACTCCCAACATCTATACTAGTCTGACAAGCCTCTAAGAAAATCAACAAAACCAGCGAGCCATTGAGATATGCGCCAACTGAATCATACTCAGTTATCAAATGTAAATGATTTCATGAAACCAACATTAGACATCACGTCCTCAGAACATTAGGACTCACCACAACAAAGGATGTAGAACAGCATGCCCAAAGAATCACTCCCGAACCTGGAATTGAGCACCTGAACCTACATTACGAGAAAATGCAAACCACATCCAAAGATGTGGGTCAGTACCATGGAAAGGGACCGAGTATATGGGGGTGTATGCAGTTGTATAAACATCATCATCATAAATATTTATAAGAAATATACAGGATGTATGAAAGACTCAGATAGCCCGAAAAAAATCATCATAATCATGAGAGGATGAAATAAGTACAATTACACATGTGAGTCATCAGATAATTTGTCAATCACTTTTAGTTCATCAAGAATATCAATTCTCATAATGTAAATATCATTTAAATCTTTCGAAAGAATAACTTTCACAATTCCACTTTCAAATCACTTTAGCATTCACCATAAACACAAGGAAACATACACACACTGGGAGATCCTATAACCGACATAAACCATGTGAGCTACATGGAGTCCAACGTACCACCCACGTTGGGGAGAGCCGTCCTATCCTTGCCATCGGAGTAGGACTATCGATATCAAATCCACACAAACTAGTGATCACTATATAAATCAGCCTCAGGCTCACTCCTATGGGGATACGTAGTTCTAGGGAAGTAAGGTCGCTTTATACCTCCCACTCAATGCTAAAGATTTCTCCCAGGCTTAGCTCAGATCATTTCAAAGACAATCCACAATAAAACTATTTCAGTAATATATAAATATACATCGAGAGCCCTTATGCTTCCTATCTATCAAACTAAATCACGTTGTGGATTTCTTTCATACTCGAGTTCAAAACAACTCCATTAAGACCAAAAGGTCAAATCATTCAAAATATTTCAAATATTCAACATCAATGTACTTATAACACACACTTTCTTAAAAAAACACAATTTCTAATGGAGATTTACAACTTAAATATCAAAATCATGATAAATATCATTCAAGATTCATACTTTATATCTCCACACATGTAAATTCATCTTTCAAAATCATAAACATCAAGATTTCATAAAAATCATCATAAGATATGGGTTCATGCTTCAAATTCATCAAAATCAAATAAAAATCATGCCTTTATAAAGAAAATTACTTTTGGGTACAAGAACGAAAGAGAGTTCATATTGAAAAACTCCACATACCTTGAATGATGAAATTTAGATCGATACTCATTTTTGAGATGTTAATCGTGCCTTTAAATGATGGTTCTTGGAGTTCATGAACTAGGAACTTGGAATCTTGAATAAATTTGTAGAATTAATGGTGAACTTTGGAGGTTCTTGAAGTTCTTGAACTAGGAACTTGGAATCTTGAATAAATTTATAGAAATGATGGTGAACTTTGGAGGTTCTTGAAGTTGGATGTAGGAGCTTACGGTTTTCTGTTTGAGGGAATTTGATGAAATATAACATATAATACTTCTAATAGGCTTTTATATAGGGTTTGGATGGATTTTGGGTGAGGGGGAATGACCAAAATGCCCCTAAAAATCAAATAATTCTCAAATTTATCCTTTGGTGGACTATTTTGATAGTCTGGAGTAGATCAACCATAACGTTTTACTCTGATATCCAAATTGGATGAAACCAATTTCATTAGAAAGACGACTCTCATATTTTTTCGTTGATATATAGTATCTCACCCAGATCATTGTGTATGAGGAGTTATGATCTTTTAAAGTTGACCCAAAAATTCACTTTTGATAGGCTGAAGTAGATCAACCATAACTTTTTACTCTAATAGACAAATTGTTGACCAATTTCATTGGAAAGAGGACTCGTAGAGCTTTCCATTGATATATAGTAGATCACCTATATATTTATGTACAAAGAGTTATGATCGTTTAAAGTTGGAGCAAAAATACGCCAGGCCTCAGTACTTTTTCCTGCACCTTTTACTGTTCACTACTATTCATGATTCGATCGGAATATTCATAACTCATCGCTCGGGTGTCTGTTTTAGATGATCCACATATCGTTGGAAAGCTTATTCGATACTCTACACAATGATGGGTCATAATCTAAGACATTCTACATGAAAAATTTATAATTCAATCTAGAAGATAGAACCCAACACGTTTACGCACAAAATTTTAATGAAAAATTTCCCGGGTTATTACAACTAGAGTTTAAAGTTTCTATGTTGAACAATAATATGGATATATCTAGGGTTGTGTTTTATATGCAGCAGGTAGAAGATGAAAAGAAGAGACAGGCAGAGATCGGGAGAGGCAGATCAAGAAGTTCAGGTATTTCGAGTAGGGTGGAGGTCAGCAAGCTAGTGGGATAGATGTTAGAAAATTGACCAAGAAAAATACTTAAAGCACCGTAGTTGCTGAACCTTAGAAAATTTCCTGGAATTCTAATACATGTACCCAATACGACTTATGGGTAAGAGTACTATGTTGGAGTACAAATGGTAAGGTCCAGTCATATACT
This sequence comes from Capsicum annuum, assembly GCF_002878395.1. NCBI lineage: Eukaryota > Viridiplantae > Streptophyta > Magnoliopsida > Solanales > Solanaceae > Capsicum > Capsicum annuum. The sequence continues at coordinate 26,244,114 of NC_061116.1, read as the reverse complement.
GACCAGTGTTGGTTGGTGGGATTGTTTTGGTTACTGGAATGGGTACGACTTAGGGGTACGAGTCGTATTGGTGATTACAGATCATTTGGTTCCTTAACTTAATCTTAGACTTGGTTACTTAGGTTGGATCTGAGTACAAGTGGCTCACCATAAGTTGTACTCCAGGGTACGAGTCATACCTAGGACTTGTATGGTGGACAATGTCTAAATGTTCCTGGGGTGTAAATTTTCCATGGGTACAGATGAAGGGTACAGATCGTATGCTGTCAATACAACTTGGTTGGATAAGTCATATACTAGACAGTGTTGGATCCAAGGGTTGAGGCCAGAATACAAGTGGAGGATACCAATAGTATAAAACGGTACGACTCATGTGGGTCAGACGTATCCCTGTGATGGGATTATGGTAAAACTTAAGTGGAGGTATTCTGGATATTTCCCCACTTATCCTAATAGGGTCCCATGACTTCTAACTACCTTGGGATGTTATTTGCCTTATTTTTTCATTTATTAATACTTAGAAACTTTTCTAAAACACTTCATAATTCTCTCAAGAGTTTTAGGCAAGGGAAGCTAGGGTTTTAACTAAACGATCAATTTAGGGCTTGTCTTGGTGATTTGTTTCCGTCATCATCTTGGTTTAAGGCATGTTCTCTTCCCTCATTTTTAATTTCAACTAAAGGCATGGTTTTTATAAATGTTTTCATGATTTCATTGATTGTATGATTTTGGTTTTCAAATATGATTTGGGGGTTTTGATATTAAATGGTTGGTTATGGTTTTCCATGGTTTAATTATTATTTTATATGCATTAATGGTGGTTTTGGATAATTGGATTGCATGGAAATTGTTTAATGGTAATTGGGATTGGTTTTGGTCATATTATGCCCCCAATGTGTTTGACAAATGCTTATAATTGGTATCTTCATACCAACCTTTACTTGTATGCAAACTTGGTAAAGGAATTATACATATTTTAAATGGCTTGGAATGGTAAACGGCTAATTTTTATGCTTGAGAGGCACATGGAATCCCCCAAGTGGTTTAATATGGTAAATAGAAAGGATATAAAAGTCTCCTTAAACCTTTAAATGGTTGGCTATGGATGATACTTACAAGTAAAGGTTGGTATGACGATACCAATATCAATGGCCTTGGTTAATAAGTGGAAAATAGTATGGTTATTTGGAAAGTTCTTTTAATTGGCCAATAATGGTAGGATGTGTAGCAAAGTCATAAAAGGTGGAGGTCTTAGGGGGACCAAAAATGAAAACTCATATTTTTTGATATGAGGTTGGTCTTAGTGACCGTGTGCATGAT
>NC_061116.1:26232863-26239794 GCF_002878395.1 Capsicum annuum | reverse complement strand
ATGATGTCATACTATATTTTAGAGATGTACTAGTCATCATAAGGGTTTCTTCCCTGGACGTGCACTCACACGTACTAGGGCCCTTTCAACAGGAGGAGCTGAACCCATATAGCTCATGGGTAGTTTAGGACAGCAAAGCTACATGACCCAGGTAATGGTTTTAAAGACATGATAACCCTGATCCCTTTTCTCGACATGTTTATATATATAGGTATGTATATTTATGTGCAAATGGATGGTTTTAATTGGTTTTATAAATGGATTTATTTTATCTTTACCCTAAGATCATATTAGCAGTCACTCGCTAACCCCATCTACTGGCGGTTGTATACCCAAGATATATAGGATCTAGCTGCTCTATTCCTCTTATATAGTGATTGACTCGGGGAAAGCATTTGGACTAAAGTGGTGAACTTTCATTCTTTTAGAAGGATCCATTTCATATTACGGATATTTCTAGATACTTTGGCTATGGTTGGGGGCATGTCCCAATCAAATTTTATTACTCTTTTGGTTAGAGGCTTTATGGTACTTCTATGGGTTGGAATAGGCGGGATCAGTATAGGTGTCAACCTTGGGATTGAAATAAGCTGAAGGGCTGACATCATTAGATGAAAGTATTGGTTGTTCCATCCTATTTCATTTTAGGGATTAATTATACTATGTATTGGGACGTCCTTAGTTATGGCCTAGTTTATGGCCCTTTTTTGGTATGGTTTGGTATGGTTGGATTATTGGCATGGAAGGGTTGGACTTAATTGGCTTTTTCACGGTTGTGATCTAATCCTAGAGTCTTTGTATGAGCCGTTACACTATTTGGTTACATGCTTAGAATTCAACTAACTCAAGGCAGGCGGTTGAAGGTTGGGTTAGGTAATGGGGGTGGTCTCCAGTACTGGACGAACTTAGGATGCCCATTATGACAAAGCCCCAGGGCGGGGCATGTCAATACTATGTTAAATTCTAAAAATTCATCTTCTTCAGCTAGTGCTCCTTATTTGAAGCCATCTGGTGATCATCATTTTTAGACTAGTAGTAGGCCTAAGCCATTGGTGCCTAGTCTCAGGCTAGTGGAGCTCAGTTTTCCCCAATATATCCTCCTTATAGATTTTGTGATTAGCTTTACTGTGTTATTATGATGACAGAAGAAATTGGTGATTTAATTATTGTTATCTTAGTCACATGCAAAGAGACTATCCTATAACTAAGGTAGCTTCTGGGGCTAATAAGGTTTTGATCGTGAATTCTTTAGATCCTAAACCAAAGGGTGCTACTTCTAGTACTAGCACTGGCCAGAATCATCTCTATTCTCTCGCTACCCATCAAGAATTTGAGGCATCCCCTGATATTGTTACCAATATGTTACAAGTCTTCTCTCATAATGTGTATTATTTGTTTGATCCGAGGTCTACACATTCTTATGTGACTGTGCATTTTTTTTGGTCTCGAAAGTATTTCTTACCCTTTTTATGTGTCTACTCTAGTAGGTTATTCTGCAGTTGTTAGATCTATAAAGGCTATGTGGTGTTTATCTTTCATAGGAAAGCATTGGCAGATTTAGTATATCTCGATATGGTAGACTTTGATGTAATTTTGGGGATGGATTAGCTTCATTTGTGCTATGCTACTCTGTATTGTAGGACACAAAAGATCAGTTTCTAATTTCCTGATGAACCAATAATTGAATGAGAGGGAAGTTCTTTAGTGACTAAAGAGAGGTTTATCTCTTATCTTAGATCCTAAAAGTTGATCTCTAAGGGGTTTGTATATCACCTGGTTTGGTTAAGGATTATAGTTCTGAGGACTCACTTTGCAATCTATCCCTATTGTCAATAATTTTCCTAAAGTTTTTCTCCAGGATTTTCCTATTATTCCTCTTGATAAGGAAATAGACTTTGGGATTGATGTTCTACTGGATACCTATCCTATCTCTATTCCTCCTCATAGAATGGCTCTGGCGGAATTAAAAGAAAAAAAATAGTTAAAGGATCTCCTTGATAAGGGCTTTATTAGTCCTAAGTTTCTCCGTGAGGTTCTCTCGTGTTTTTTATGCATAAGAAAGATGGGTCTCTTCAAATATGTATAGATTATCTGTAGTTGAATAAGTTTATAGTGAAAAATTTGCATCCTTTTTCTAGGATTAATGATATTTTTAGTCAGCTTTAGGGTTCTAGATGTTTTTCTAAGATTAACCTTGGCCAATTATCATCAGTTTAAGATTTAGGAAATTGATATTCCCAAGACTACTTTCCGAACCTAATATGGTCATTATGAATTCCTGGTTATGTCATTTGGGTTAACTAACACTCTGAATATTTTTATGGATCTTATGAACTAAGTGCTTAAACAGTTTTTGGATCTGCTTGTGACAATGTTAATTGATAATATAATGGTGTTTTCTATGAGTAAGGAGGATCATACCAGTCACCTTCAAATTGTGTTGGAGACTCTTAGGGATCAAAGGATATATGCTAAATTTTTAGAGTGTGAGTTTTAGTTGAATGTTGTGACTTTTCTTAGGCATGTTGTTTCTAGTGAGGGGATCAAGGAAGATCCACAGAAATTAGAGGCAGTAAAGAGGTGACCTAGACCCACGACTCCAACCGATATTTGGAGCTTCTTGGTCTTGGCTAGGTATTATAGGAGGTTTGTTGAGAGCTTCTTTGCTATTTTTGCTTCATTGACAAGATTGACTCAGAAAAAGGTGAAGTTTTTCTAGCTTGATGCTTCTAAGGATAGTTTCAAGAAGTTGAAGGATAAGTTGACCTTTGTCCCAATTTTGACCCTACCCAAGGGTACTAAGGGTATTATTGTAAATTATTATGTATCTCGTGTAGGACTAGATTATGTGTTAATGCAACATAGTAAGGTGGTGGCCTATGCTTCCAGACCGCTCAAGGTTCAAGAAAGGAATTATCTGACTCATGATTTAGAGTTGGTAGATTTGGTTTTTTCTTTGATAATTTGGTGCCATTATTTTTATAGGATACATGTAGACATTTATTTTGACCATAAAAGTTTATAGTATGTGTTTACTCATAGGGAGTTGAATCTTAGGCAGAGGTAGTGGCCTGAATTGCTTAAGGATTATGACATGAGCCTTTTCTACCATCCAAGTAAAGCTGGTGTTGTTGTTGATGCTCTTAGCAGGGTGCCTTAGGAAAGTTTATCTTATGTGGATGATGAGAAGTGAGGATTGATAAAGGATATTCACCGATTGGAAAATTTAGGAATTCTTCTTTTGGACTCTGAAGATGGGGGGTGATTGTTCAGGAAGTTGTCAAGTCATCTCTTGGTGCTGAGGTAAAGGTGAAGAAGGCTTAGGATCCCATTCTTATACAGATTAAGGATGATTTAGGATAGAAAAAGGTTACCGTATTTAAGATTAAGGGAGATGGTATCTTGAGGTATCAGGTAGGTTGTGTGTTTCTAAAGTTGATAGGCTATAGAAAAGGATTTTGGTTGAGGCTCATGAGTCTAGGTATGTAGTTTATCTAGGTTCAACAAAGATGTATCATGATTTAAAGACGACTTATTGGTTGAACAATATGAAAAAGGATGTGATGAATTTTGTGGCCAAGTGTAGTGAAGGTTGAACACTTAAGGCTTGATGGGATGTCTCAATAGATAGAGTTGCCTGTGTGAAAGTGAGGGATGATAAACATAGAGTTTATTATGGGTCTTATGCGGTCTCACAATTAGTATGATTTGAGCTGGTTCATTGTGGATAGGATGACTAAGTCTGTTCACTTCTTTCTTTTAAGGAATAATTACTCCAGAGAGTATTATGCTAAGTTATTCATTGAGAAGATAGATTGTATGGAGCTACAGTGTCTAATATTTTAGAGTGAGGTAAATAATCCTCTTCCCACTTTTGGCATTTGTTTCAGAAAGGTTTAGGGACTAAGTTAACCCTTAGCACCGCTTTTAACCGTCAAATAGATGGACAAATAGAACATACCATTCAGACATTCGAGGATATGTTAAGGACTTGTGTGATTGATTTTGAAGGAAGTTCGGGGGATCTCTTACCTCTTATTGAGTTTGCAAATAATAGTAGTTATCACTCGAGTATTCAAATCACTCCTTTTGAGGCTCTTTATGGTAGGAGGTATAGGTCTCCTATTGGGTGGTTTGAGATTGGTAAGGCTAGGTTGTTTGGTCTTGACTTGGCTCACCAAGCCATGTAGATGGTTAAGGTAATTAGTGAAAGACTTAAGGCTACCCAAATTCGTCAAAGGTCTTATGTGGATATGAGGCAAAGGGAGTTAGAGTTTGATGTAGGTGATTGGGTATTATTGAAGTTATCTCCTATGAAAGGAGTGATAAGGTTTCGGAAAAAGGGGAAGCTCGTCCTTGTTATGTTGGTCCGTATCAAATTTTAAGGAGAGTTGGTAATGTTGCTTATGAATTGGAGTTGCCTGCGAATTTAGGTTCTATTCAGCCGATTTTCCATTTGTTGATGTTGAAGAAGTGTGTGGATGATCCTTCTTTTGTTGTCCCGATGAAGGACATTGGTATGTTAGATTCCTTGTCTTATTAGGAAGTCCTGATTGGGATATTGGATAGGCAAATTCACTAGTTGAGGGCTAAGGATGTCTTTTCGGTGAAAGTCCTTTGAAGGAATCAAAAGGTGGAAGAAGCAACTTGGGAAGCTAAAAGGACATGAAGTCCAACTATCCATTCCTATTCCTCGCTTTGGATGAAAATGCTTGAGGTATTATTTTTATCCTCTTTCTTGTGGCCTTTGAAATTTGTCATTTGTGTATGTCTTAATTCTTTCTTGTTATTGTGCTAATTGGTACCTTGACTCCTCATTCAAGGATGAATGATCTTGGAGAGGGATCATGCAATACCCTAGGTTTTGGACTCTAAAATTTTTTGTGTGATTGTGCTCATTGACAAGGCAATGACTTATGTGACCAAAAGTTATCACTCGCCATGAGTTGTATTCTACCAATCATAGCTTAAATAATAAGGATTACCCAGGTCTATATTTGGATAACGACTAGGACCCTGCAAGTCGTAAGTTCTAGTCATGAGTTATAGGGTACGACTTGTGACCATAATAGTGAGAGGTTAGGGTTCGGGGTCCTAGGCTACGGGTCTTTGTTATTACTCATGACTAGTGACCACGTGTCGCTATCTGACCTATAGCAATAGGTGCTATTTATCTACCCATTTTCATTAAGGGTAGTATAGTTTTTACTTCCACCCCAGTATTTCCCATGACTTAAAACCCTTTCTTTGGACTGATTTTCATCAGTTAACATAACATAAACACTACTCTTTCTCTCCAAACTCCTAAATCAAGGTCAGGTCTAGGGTTTCTAACTATTAAGCACCTAGGGTTCAAATTGTGATTTTGTCTCCAAATTCTTGTTATTTTCAGATATATATCTCTTTCCTAACTAGGCTTTTCATAAACTCATATGTTTAATCATTGTTTATGTGTTTTAAATTGTGGATTTGGAATGATGGGTTGAGCGTTTTGAATGGTTTTGGTTGGTTTTCCTACAGTTTTGGAATTGTTTTTCGTGCTTTAACTTATGGTTTTTGAACTGATTGGATGCATGGGCATGGTGAATAGGACGGGGATCATGGATTCCCCCAAGAATATGATTTTTGGTTTGGAATTAGTATTAACCTCAACCCACATCCATAATTGGTTTTGAAATATGGACAATTGTATAGTTTTGCTTACTTTTCCAAACTATTGAATTGTATTAGTGGCTAAACAGAAAAAAATGGTTTCAAAAGGCCTTGGTGGCCATGGATTAGTTTCTAAATTAGAACTTGGGTGTCAATTTGGCTAATTGGTTTTGGTATGGCATAATGGAATTGGCTTGCAAGCTTAACTTTATTTGGTGTGATGATACAAACAATAAATTCCTAACTAAAAGACTCTTTAGTTAATGGATGAGAATATGTAAATTGTTTTAATTTAGGATTAAAGGAGGTTGTGTATCTCACTGTGGAAGTTTGAGGTCCTTCGAAGACCGATATTGGAAACCACATTCGCCAGTATAGGGGTCTTAGTGAATGTGCGCATAGTTCACACACACACACTATATATTTATATATTGAATGGATGGGGTCGTGGATTCCCTGGCCCTTCCTCGAATTTTCCTAGTTCTTATGGCTAACACATATTAGGACCTTTTCTGCGAGGGGAGCTGAACCAATATAGCTTGTAGGTTCCCTTTGGATAGTTAAAGCTACACAGTTCATGTTAATGGTTTTTAAATATCATGCTAAACTTTGTTCCCTATCCTGGCATCTTATATATGAATATATGAATGTGTATATATGGTTTTTGAATGGTTTTGGACTAATTTGTTTATGGCATTATTTTTTATCCCTTTTTTGAGTTACATGCTAGCGCTCACCCCGCTACCCGTCCTAGGATGCTATATTGTTTTATAATGTAGGGTCCTAGGGGTTCTTCGATTACCTTGTGCAGAGATAGGTGATTCTGGTTTGTCGTTTGGCTGCGTTGAAGTTATGAGCTTCTATCTTTCGACAAGCCAGACATTTCACTTTTTTCTTTATGATTATCTAAATCCCATCGTTTTTTTAATATTTTGGATTCCTTTTTATCCATTATCATAGGTATGTCCTGACCTAACTTTTGTGGACAACGTGTAGGTGGTTATTATTTTTTGAGTCTTATCCCTATTGAGTTATCTATCTATCTATCTTCCATATGTTTGTTTGGGTTGCTTCCACTTTATATTATATTGTGTTCTAGTTAGCTAGGCTAAGGGGGTGGTCTCCGGCTCTTGGGGGGCTTGTGATAACCCCCATAACTAGGCTTGGGATCAGGTCGTGACATTGAGTTATCACCATACTAATCTGGATTTCCTTATGTAATCCAGTTCAACATGGTGTATAGATCATCATTATTTTTTTCCAAAGTTTAACCACCTGT
>NC_061116.1:26070549-26229863 GCF_002878395.1 Capsicum annuum | reverse complement strand
ATGGTGTATAGATCATCATTATTTTTTTCCAAAGTTTAACCACCTGTAATTGAATCTAGAAAAAATTTTATGTTACAGTCAAGTGCCTCAACAATGGTGTAAGCTAGTACCTTATTGGACCATTGGAGAAGACAGTCTCGAAGAAAAGCTTTGAACCTTTCCTAATCATTATACAAGTTCTCATCTGGTCTTACCTTGAAGCTCTAAATCTCACTACAAAGTCTCTCAATCTTGCCAGATGGGAAGAACCTCATAAGGAATTTTAGGCCTAGTCATCCCATGTTATGATAGAAGATGTCGGCTCAGCGTTCAACCCCTTCTTTGCTTCCCCCAAAAATGAAAAGGGAAAGAGCATTAGTCTCATATAATAAGTGGACACTCAGTTGGTATGAATGTGTCACTGATTTTCTAGAAGTTCAGAGAGTGAACTTGCGGATCTTTATATGAAAGCCTAGTGAACTGATCACCGCTGTACAAAGTTGCATATGTTCTGTTTTAGTTCAAATCTACCTCCAGTAGTGGGTTTGCATATAGTGGAGGTTACTTTAGTCGCAAGTAAAATTGCCACTTCACGAACTATCCTGCGGGCTGGTGGATCCTCAGCCATGGGTGTAGGAATGGTCTCTTTTTTGTGAATTTGCAGGATATGATAGAGAAGGACTGCTTCTCTCCTCTGTTGGTGTAAGCATTGCTCGGGCTCAGGGTCTGGTTCAACTATCTCCCTGTATCTTGCTAGCTTACTAGCTTGTTGACCTATTGAATGCAAATTTAGAAACCAAGATCAAGTGAATTTGCAGGATATAATGCAAATTTGTCCATTATATTCCCATATAATGGGGTCTGAGGAGGATAGAATGTAGGCAGTCCATGCCACTACCTCCGAAGAAGTAGAGAGGTTGTTTTCGAACAAAGATTCTTCACACTTTAATATAATAATATAAACATAAACATATATTTTAGAGTAAACACATATATATTTTACATCATCACTTTTGCATTTGTCATGTAGTACCTCTTTCCCTTGCTGACAGAAGCTAAGAGAGATGCATAAATTTGGATCATATTTGTGGTATGGTTATTTTTCCTTTTTTTTTTTAATAGTTAAATCTATCCTTGTTTTTACAGTCAAATCTTAACAAAATCATTGATAAATTCTTATTACGTACTTACAACTTTTAAGGATTTGTACTTCTTAAATTTTTCTTGTTCTAGCACTTTTATATTTATATTTCTAGATTTTACAAATCCTTCTAAAATCAAATTTAGTTGATTTAAAATTCTTAAATTAATAAAAAAAAGTATTATTTGTCATTAATCTCAATGGCATAATAATGAAAGGTTTTACCATAAATACATTTACTTAATTTTCAACTCTTAAATATTTGGAAAAAATAGTGAAAAGATGATTTTATCTAAAGAAAAGACTTTTAATAAAGAGAAAAAAGTCCAAACAACATTTATAAGGTGCTTCTCACTTTTATATATTATAAATTTGGGATTTAGTTGAGATGCCTCATGGCAAGAAATCTCTACCCTACAAATGGGTCTATAAAGTTAACTTGAAATTAGATGGAAATTTAAAAAGGTTAAAAGCTCATTTGGTCATACGAGGTAATGTTCAAAGAGAAGGAATCAACTATAAGGAAACTTACTCACCGGATGTAAGGATGACTACTATGCGATGTTTGCTTTCAATTGTTGTGAAAAAAGATTGGCAATTGTTTTAGCTTGACATTAATAATGCAATCCTCTATAGGGACTTAGATGAGGAGGCTTATATTTTACCTTCATCGGGTATATGCAATTTTCATCTATCTTAAAGATAAGGGGATTCGCTTCTTCTTTAAATGATTATTCCCTCATCTTTAAAACTGGTGGAACGTTGATCACCATCTTGTCAGTCTTCATTGATGATAGTTTACTCACTAATAAAAACTCTGAGGTGATCATATAAATAAAATATTTTCTTAACACTAAGTTCAGAATCAAGGATTTAAACTACGCCCTCTATTTTTTGCAGAATGAAACTTGTAAAAGAGGATGGAGATTTTGTTGTGACCCAAAGTAAATTTGCTCTTGAGATACTTTCTGAGTTTGATTTTTTAGATTCAAAACCAGTGTATGAGCCCCTAAATCCCTATATCAAGAATGCTGCAAAATGTGGCACTCCTCTTTTATGGGAAAATTGAGATTTCTCACCTACACAAGGTCGATCATTATTTTATAATGAATACACTAAAGGGTACATGAAGATGCCCTTTTCTAGTCACTATCAGTTAGTACTTCACACTTTGAGATACTTGTGCAAAGATCCTAGATTGGGTATTTTATTGGCATCTAATCCTTCTTTTCAACTATTGGCTTATTGCGACTATGATTGAGCTTTTTGTTCGGACACTCGACATTCTATCAGTGGATTTTTTTCCTAGTATGGGTGGTTCCCCTATTTCATGGGAATCAAAAGAGCAACCAATTTTCATTCTTTCCTCAGCTGAGTCACGGTATCGCTCAATGCAATGAATCATTGCATAAATCACCTGGATTGTATCACTTCTCCAAGATCTTGATGTTTCCCTTATTTGCATATTCCTCTTTATTATGTTAGTCAATCCATGTCACGATTCAAACCATGGCTCTGGCCATGACAGGCATCACAAATAAATGAAGGCCTGAGATAAACCCTTAACATTATATCATAAGCATAGTCATATTTAAAGTTGTGCAAACAAAACCATATGAAAAGAAGTTAAATATTTAAAACAATATTGCAACCATGTCTTAAGAAAGAAATTCAAATCAGAACTCAACACCTGTCTACAAAACCTCTAACTTGAATAATAATTCCTAAGTCGACACATGGCCCCCGACTATACCATAAAAAACATAAAATACTGAATTGAAAAAATAAATAAAAATAAACAATGCCATTCGAATGATGGAGGACTCACCACTTCTCAATAACTGTCCAAGTGAAAATATGAATACCCTAGTACTACATAGAATCACGAGAAAGTTCCTTCAAACCTCCATCATGAAATGATGAAGCGTCCAAGGATAGTCAGTATACCGAGTACTGGCATACAACCATAGGATAGGAAAAATAAACATTTTATAAGCAAGTCATAATTCATTTAAACACCCATAATAATAATAATAATAAAGTATGGGATCAGGGACATGGGTCATAAAGACGTAACCAAATAAAACTTAATCCTAAACTATGTAGCTTTTCACCATCATCTAGTAACCCACGAGCTATATAAGTTCGATACTCTCCAACCGTTGGAGCCTCAGTCTAGGTTAGCCGCACGTACGGAGATTAGACTAAAATCAACAATAGACTAAATCCACCAATTATCATCATGTTAAGGATACCATTGGTTATCTAATTAAGGTACGACATTCCTATGTCGGCAAAACATAGGTTTCGGATGTTGGTCACAAGGACGTACGCCTGTACGATAAAGCTACATAATTTATTTTAAGGCCCAAGAATTTTACACACATAACCATCCATGGAGTCTTTTATTAATGAATTCCCAAATTGGTATCGTTATACCATGACTTGCAAGCCATTCATAACATGCGAAACCATTTTCATATAATGTTTTAGAATCCCAAATTCGGATTTAAAATTCATAAATATAAACCCAAACTATTTTCAAAATATCATTTAGCCTTTCACTCTTTCATCTATACCTTATTCAAAAGACGAAGTAAAAATTATAATTCTCATGAAGAAAAATCAAGTTTTGAAGTGATTGAGGGTCATATTTTCATCTTGCAAAATCCTTAAGGATTGTGAATCCATGTTAACAAGTTTACCATTTCATAGAATATATTATATCTCAAAACCCATTAATAATGCTTAGGAAACCCATAAAACTAGAAGAGATATCAATAATAAAGCTTTACACAACAATATCCTCAATTCTAATTTCAAACAGTCATTAAAGAACACATAATTATAAAATAAGTTGACAAACATAGTAGTACTTAAAGTAAGGAGTGTTCAACATGCCTTTTAGATAAATAGAGCTTAAATCTGAGCCTTGAATCTTGAACCATGAGTGTTTTTGCCTCTTAGAATGTTTTGGAGAGAAGTAAGAGTTTCTAATGTATTCTTTTTTAGAAAGATCGTAACTCAATGTTCAAAAGGGATTTTAATCATATAAGGGTCGAACCTCATAAGGAAAATGACCAACATACTGCAAATCTTACCTAAAATAATTTTCCAAAAACAAGTTCTCACGTCTTGACCTACGAATGTAGGTTGAACATATGGATCATAGGTAGAGTCGTGGGAATCAGATCTTTTTTCATCTTTTAGGACTCTACCTACAACCCAACCTATAGATCACAGGTTGAACCTATGAATCATGGGTAGAGTCGTGGGAATTAGGACCATTTTTTTAGGTTTTAGGACCCTTCCGATGACTCAACCTATAGGTTGTAGGTTGTACCTATGGGTCATAGGTAGAGTCATAAAAATCAGACAACTTCACATAGCTTCAGTAAAATGGCCATAAACTTTTACTCAGACATCGAATTAAGGAGAAACGGGATGCATTGGAGAGCTAATTCAATTATCCATAATTTGGTGGGTCTTTTTCTCAAAATAACTGCATAATATAGGTGTTATGCTTGTTTGAAATTGACTATGGCAAGACAGTTCATGAGAAATCAATTAGTAAGGAAGGTTTTGACTTAGCTATGAGTTTGGAGTTACTTGAGGAATGTGAAGTTTGTTTTCACATATACTTGCATTTTATACACGTTGGGTGCAAAAAGCTGTTAAAATTTTTGGTATGTTACAAATCAATTTTGAGTTAGAAGCTTTTTATGACCTCAATTCATCTCCAAAGATGTTTCCACACTAAAGAATTGATCATCCCACTTTTATTTACATAAAAATCATTAGAGTCGAGTCTATACACGTAGGATGATAGTTTAAATTCTAGCCCAAAAATATGGGGTTTTATGTTATCTCCCCCTTGGAATCATTTGTCCTTGAATGATGGATAGGAACTTATTAAAGATCTACATGTACAGATTAAAGGATGTAGCTTCAAATTAGGAATTCTCCCTCAACAAAACATACTTAGGCCTAAAAAAGCGCTCGATTACATCACCAAGTAAATCGTGTAAGTACGAATCATAAGATAACGAGATTCAAAATAGACATGATTTAGGACATAAGTTTTATGAAACATGATCATAGCAACATAAGGCATGAAGTTTCCAAAACTCATTGCCTGATTAAGATCAATAGAAGACATGAAATAAGAATTTGCGATACATAAGGATAGAAAAATTATCCACTTCCAATGATACGTCTAATCATCTTTAAATTTAGCGATACTTCTCCACTATGGTTTAAGCCACAAATGCCACACTTCAGCATTTCAATATTGTAGTCTCGCCCCTCAGTGAATCACATATCTACAAGAGCCTGAGTCTAAATGCATATTTCTCCAATGTTACATTTGAAGTTCACACACCCATGTGTGATAAGAGATGGAAAATAACGTACCCACATAATTAAGTAGTACACTAATTTATCGATATAAGAAAAACAAAGTGCTCTAGCTTATAGACTTCCTGACAATTAACGCCCATAAAATTTCTTACTCCCTTAAGTCTTTATTAACATAATTTGTAAGCCATTTTTAAATGTTCAAAATAACTTAATTGTTTAATCTTCAAGAGAGTTGTTAAAGCCTATCCTAAAGTTAAAAGGTAATAGCTTTAGTTGTGGGATCATATACTCTATATCCCTTCGAGAATATTACTCTGTCTTATCTCTATGACCAAATAACTTGTCACGAACCAAACCAGGGCCCGGTTGTGACAGGTATCTCAAGCCCACCATAGACCAAAGACAACCTCCTTAGCCTAACTTCAAGAGCACAATAATATTAATAAAGCAAAATCCAATCAAATAGTAATAAGAAGATGAATAGATAACTCAAATGAAACTAAGATTCAAAATAATAACCAACCCACACTTGTCCATAGTAGCCTCTAAAATCATATTAGAAACTAAGTTAGGACATGCCATCGACTATGAACTAAATAAAAGAATCCAAAACTACTACGTCAATAAAGAAAGAATAATGAAAAGATAAGGGCTTCTGAAGGATGAAAGCTCACCACTATACAACAATTCAACAGACGTGCTCAGCAACTAAATATTGCATAGGAGCAACAAAAATGTGGATGAGACGGTGTTGCGTCCTAGGATGGTCAGTGGGAAAAAAACTAGCATGTAACTCAAGGAAAGTGATAACATAATGCCTAGTACAAAAATCAGTCAAAACCATATGCACATACACACACATATATATACATATATAAGATATCAGGATAGGGTAAAGGGTCATGAACATAAGGATTTTAAAATCATTAACTTGGACTGTGTAGCTCGCTTCATCCTAAAGGCACCCATGGGCTATATAGTTTCTATTCCCTATGATAAAAGTGTTAGGTTATGGAGGTTACCCACGGGTGTTAATATAAACAGCCTATCCATTGTGGAGGTTACCCACGGATATTACCACAAAATTAATTCTCTCTCTCTCTCCTAAAGAACTCTCTCTAGTTTTGCTTCATCCTCTCCATATATTTAGTGTGTGTGAACTACCAATCGATCCTAACAACTGGTATCAAAGCTTGGGAGATTCATCACAATCACTGAAGATGAAACGATCAAAGTTTTAAATTGAGAAGTTTGATGGATCCAATTTTAGTTTCAGGAAGATACAAATCGAAGACTATCTGTACCAGAAAAATCTTCACAAACCATTGACTGGGGTAAAGCCAGAGTCCATGAAGGAGTAGGAATGAAAGCTCAAGGATCGATAGGCTCTAGGGATGATCCGATTGACTTTGTTGAGAAACGTAGTGTTAAACATCATCAAGGAGAAAACCACATCCGATATGTTGAAGGCACTGTACAAAAATCCATCTGCGATGAACAAGGTATATTTAATACTTAGATTGTTCAATTTACAGATGCCTGAGAATGGATCTGTTGTTGGTCATATAAATGAGTTCAATATGATTGTTAGTCAACTATGTTCTATTGATATTAATTTCGAAGATGAAATTAAAGTACTAATTTTGATGTCATCTTTGCTCGAGTCTTGGGATACTATTGTTGCAACGATTAGCAATTTTCGTGGATCTGAGAAACTGAAGTTTGATGAAATCTGAGATGTTGTTCTTAGCAAAAGTATTCCTAAATGAGAAATTGGGGAATCATCTGGTAGTGCTCTCAGTGTTGACCGAAGGAAGAGAGACCAATCGAGGGGTCAGAATACACATAATAGATCAAAATTGAAGAATCATGGAAAATCTCCACAAAAATCCAACGTGATATGTTGGAATTATGGAGAGAAAGGATACTTTCAGACAGAGTGCAAGAAACCTAAGAAGAAGAAGAAGAAGAAGAAGAATTCTGGAGATAATAATGATTCCATTAATTTAGTAGAAGACATTGGGGATGATCTAATCCTTAGTGTGGATAGCCCGATAGAATCCTCGATATTGGATTCTGGTGCATCTTTTCATTCAACTTCTAGCAAGGAATTGTTCCAAAACTTCAAGTCTCAAAATTTTGGAAAGGTGTATTTTGCTGACAACAAGCCATTAGTGATTGAAGGAAAGGGGGATGTCTACATAAAAACTCCAGTAGGAAACCAGTGGACATTGGAGGATATCAGATATATTCCTAGTCTCAAGAAGAATCTGATCTTTATTGGCCATTTGGAAGCACAGGCTACGTAGCAGAGATTGGGAAAGGTTTGTGGAAGATTGTGAAGGGTTCTATGGTTGTAGCACGTGGCACAAAATTTGGAACTTTCACCACTGCAGGGTGTATAAACATGGCTACTATTGCTGAGGGTACTTCCATTTCATATCTGTGGCACAACAGACTTGGACACATGAGTGCCGAAGAAATGAAGATGTAGGCTGCAAAAAGAGCTTTAAAGGGGATGAAATTTGTTGATATGGGTAAATAGAAGTGAGTAAATTTCACAAAGACTGCAAGAGAGCCAAAGAAAGTACGACTGGAAATGGTCCATACAGATGCTTGGGGACCATTTCTTAGTTTATCACTTGGTGGATCCAGATTCTATGTCACCTTCATTAATGAATTCAACAGTAAGGTATGGGTTTACTTCTTGAAACATAAGTCAGATATGTTTTCTACTTTCAAGAGGTGGAAAGCTAAAGTTAAAAATCAGACTGGCTTAAAAATCAAATGCCTGAGGTCTGATAATAGAGGAGATATGACAAGTTAGAATTCAAACAATTTTGTATAGCTGAGGGAATCAGATTGATGAGGACAGTTCCCGGGAAGGCAAGGTAGAATAGAGTTGATGAAAGGATGAACAGAACATTGAATGAGCGTGAAAGGATCATGAGGATACACTGTGGGATGCCTAGGATGTTTTGGGCAGATACTTTGAGCACAACTGCATACTTGATCAACAGGGGATCATCAGTTTCTCAAGGGTTCAAGATTCCTGAAGAAGAATGGACAGGAAAAGATCTCAAGTATTCTTACTTGAGAACCTTTGGTTACACTGCTTATGTTTATGTTAATCCAGAGAAGAGAGATAAGCTTGATGCTAAAGCTATAAAGTACTACTTTATAGGTTATGGTTCTGATATGTTTGGGTACAGGTTTTGGGATAACAGGAACAAGAAAATCCTAAGACATTATGATATGACATTTGATAAAAATGTCTTGTACAAGGACAGAGAGAAAAAGGTTCAAGAAACTACAAAGTAAGTAGGAGTTGATCTTGAGTTGTCGAAGAGTACACCCAAAGATGTTGCAGCAGATACTCAAAAAACTTTAGAGACTATCGTTGAGGAACCAGAGGTGGAACAAGTGACACCTGAGATAGCAGAGAGGAGATCATCCAGGACCAATAGAGCACCAGATAGCTATTCTCCATCATTACATTATCTGTTGCTGATTGATAAAGGGGAACCAGAGTCTGTTGCTGAGGATCTGCAGGTAGAGGATTCAATCAAGTGGGAGCAAGCCATGGATGATGAGATGAGATCAATTGAGAAGAAAAACACATAGATGTTGACTGAGTTACCTGTAGGGAAGAGAGCCTTGTTGAACAAGTGGGTGTTCAGAATCAAGGCAGAACCAAATGGCAAAAAAAGGTTTAAGGCTCGGTTGGTAGTTAAAGGATATTCATAAAGGAAAGGTATTGATTATGCTGAAATATTTTCTCCAATTATGAAATTAACTACTAACCGAATTTTATTGAGCATTGTTGCATCGGAGAATTTGCATCTTGAGCAAATAGATGTAAAGACTGGGATTTTAAATGAAGATTTGGACAAGGAAATCTATATGCAGCAGCTAGAGGGGTTTGTAGTTCCAGGCAAGGAACACATGGTCTTCAAGCTCAATAGGAGCTTTTATGGGCCAAAGAAAACACCTAGACAGTTGTACAAAAAGTTTGACTCCTTTATGAGCAAGAGTGGGTTCCGCAGGAGTGAAAACTATCAATGTTGCTACTTCAAGAAATATACTGATTCTTATGTATTTTTACTCTTGTATATGGATGATATGTTGATTGCAGGATCTAGTATGAAGGAGATAAAACTCTCTAAAGGCAATCCTGTCTTCTAAGTTTGAGATGAAAGATTAAGGTGCAGCGAAGCAAATGGTTGGGATGAGGATTTCTCGGGATAGATCTGCTGAGACTTTAAATCTATCCCAAGAGTAGTACGTCGAGAAGGTGCTCGCCAGATTCAGAGTTAATAATGCTAAACCCAGGACTACTCTATTGGAAAATCACATAAAATTGTCAAAAGAGCAGTCACTGAAGACAGCTCAGGAGCGGGAACACATGTCACTTGTTCCATATGCTTCTGCAGCTGGGAGTCTGATGTATGCTATGGTTTGAACTAGACCTGACATAGCACATGTAGTGGAAGTTGTTAGCAGGTATATGGAAAAACCCTAGAAAGAGCATTAGGAAGCTGTGAAGTGGCTTCTAAGATAACTGAAAGGTACATCCAGTACTTCACTTTGTTTTGGCAATAGTGAAGTGATTCTGCAAGGTTTCGTTGATGTTGATCTTAGTGGGGATGTGGAATCAAGCATGAGCACTTCCAGATACATTTACACCGTAGGTGGTACAGCAGTAAGTTGGATGTCCAGGATTAAGATGTGTGTTGCTCTTTCATCTACTGAGGCTGAGTATGTGGAACCGTGTAGCATTCCGGGTACCAGATTCAGGGCGTTACAAATGTACTGAGCATATGGGGGTGAATGTATAAGTAAAAAAATAATTGAATAGGTTTACAAACTTTAAAAGGATGTAAGTTAAACGTAAATGACTCACCTTGGACTTGAGAAAAACTTAAGAGTACAAGATCATAAATCTAAAATAATGAAGCATAAGAATAACTTGTGATGCATAATGCTTAGTTTCTTAAAATATTTTCTTTTAATCTTGTTTGTGAGAGATTTTTCTAATAGACATAAACCATGTGAGCTACCATGGAGTCCAACATCTTACCCACATTGGGGAGAGTTGTCCTTCCTTTTCCATCAGAATAAGACCTTAACTTAGTGATCATTATTCCTTCACCTATATAGGGAAAAAATTTAACCTACGTTGGCTTGTCATTTTCGAGAATTTAAGATACGCTCATCCGCATTCACTCTCAATGCTAAATACTACTCCCAAAGTATATACCTATATATGCTCATACTTAAGTAACCCACCTTAAAGTAGCATAAGGGCTGGTATACTAGAAATCGGTTATTCTTCTCCTTTAATCATAATCAAAATGAACAATTATGGATTTCAAGTTTTTTCATTTAATCAAGAGATCAAACTTTCTTGTAAACATAGTGCTTATACTTAAGTCTTAAACCTTAGACTTTCTTTCATATAACTTGTACGAATATATAATGCTTAAAACTTAATTAGAAATCTTTAATCAATGTTTCAAATCAAACCCATGATATTCAAATCATAATAGAGAATCTTCAAGTCAAAACATAAATAGATGAGAACATGTATGCACTTTAATCCTTCAATCACATGATAATTTCATAAACTCGAGACAAGATAATTTGTCTATGAACCCTAATTGTAAATCATATTACTTTGACTTTAAAATAAGTTTTGGGCACAAGGATGAAAGAATATCCTTGCTCATAAAACCCACATACCTTGAAATTCTTGGCTTGGTGAAGTAAACTTGACCTTTGTAACTTGGGAGATGATCTTAAGAAGAAACCCTAATCTAGTTCTTGAGAATGGAATGAGAGATTTTGTATTGTTTAATCAATGGAAAAGAGGTGAAAAGTAGCACATATCCTTAGTATAGGGTCGTGGATAGGGAGTTACAAGGGGTAAAAGACAAAAAGTCCCTTAAATTTCTACTCAGAACTTACTCGCCAGTCCTTACGAGTCTACCATACAACTCATATCCAATGGTATGACTAGCCTCTATGAATCGTAAGCTTCGTAGTCTCTAGGAGATCACACACTAATAAACCAATGATTTTAACATGTGACTCATATCATGCTCATACGACTCTTAATCCCCAACTCGTATCTTTGATAGATTCTCAAGGAATCTTTACTGATTTTCTTATGACTTGGCCTCATATGACTCATACCCTTCTTGGTGACTCCTAGGGTTAATTTCATACCTTTAACAAATTGAACATCATGCCACACAACTATGGATACGAGTTTAACAAACCACTTGTATATTATGTATAAGACTTAAGGAATGAGTCATATAATGGACAGAAAACTATTAGAGATGGGGTATTATAATATCTCCCCCTAGGAAACATTCATCCTCAAATGTGGCCTTACTTAGCACTAGGAAAGGTATCAATAACACCAACAACCAACTTATAAAAAAACTTACATTTATCATAAGGATTGAACCACACACCACATATGATATGAATCAAAAATGCTTAAGGAGAGAGAGTCTTGGATGAAAATAACTACTACCTTTGGTAGAAGATGAGTTGGAAGAAAAGAGATGAGGATACTTGGCTATCATGTCTGCTTCAGCTTCCTAAGTGGCCCCTTCAATCGATTGGCTTCTCCAGAGAACTTTCATGGATGCTACCTCCTATTTCTTAGCATTCGGACCTTCCTATCAAGTATCTCAACAAGAATCTCCTTATACAAGAAGTTATCCTTAACCCCAATACTCTCTAAGGGAATTATTAATGGCAGATTTCCAATGCACTGCTTAAGGATCAAAACGTGAAACAATGTATGAACTGCAGCTACCTTTAATGGAAAACTCAATTCATAAGCCACCTCTCTAATATGCTTTATTATCTCATATGGATCAACGAACCACATATCCAACTTCCTTTTCTTCCCAAATCTCAACATTTCTTTCATAGGTGACACCATACCAATTGCCTGCTTTAAACTTGAGTTCCCTTTTTCTCACATCAACATATGACTTTTTATGACTCTGAGCAGTCTTAAACCTTTCATAAATCAACTGAACCTTACTCATAGCTTCAAGAACATAATTTACCCAATTAATGCTACTTCTCTAAACTCAAACCATCTTATGGGTAATCTTTACCTACCCATATAAAGTGCTTCAAGCGGAACCATCTGAATTCTAGCATGATAACTATTATTATAAGCAAACTCAATCAATGGTAAGTGGTCATCCCAACTTTCTTTGAAATATAAAACACACACCCTAAACATGTCTTCTAGTGAATGAATTGTGTGTTTGGCCTATACCTTTTATTCTTATTCTCTATGTAATTGTACATACTCTAAGTCATTAATATAAATAGCCTGTTGTAACGCCCCAAGAACCTATCCCAAGATGTCACACAATGCTCAAGGCCACACGTGGCCTCAAGCTAACCCTCTAAGCCTGTCATCACTTTTAGAACTCACTATGACACTAATCAAGCTAAAACAAGGAAGAATAATCATGTCATGAACATACTGGAATATGATGAAGCACTAGCCTGTAGAATCAAAATACTAAATTTTTTGTACATATTGGTACTCTAGTCTGACAAAAGCCTCTACTACATAAGACCGAGGAGCCATTGGGACAGATCCCCAACGGACTCATACTGAACTGAAAAGAAACAACCATCTACTAACAATGTAAAATCAGGGACATAGGTCCTCAAACCATGAGGACTCACCAACTACATAAATGTATATGAAGGTACTCAAAGATCACTGTCGTTGCTGAGACTGAGCACCCGAACCTTCATCACGAGGAAATATAGAACACAGAAGAGTATGGGAATCAGTACTTAGGAATGTACTGATTATGTGGGGGTGTATGCAACATTTTTAAATAATATCATAAATGTAAAATAAAATCATGCATGCTGACAATAATGACTCTCTTCGCTTGAATTTCCTAAAACATAATTTCCAAAAACCATCAATAATTACACATGCTTCATAAATCTCATAAATCATTGGACTCAACTCAAACACTTTGACTCAAGACTTAGAGTGACTCGATAACTCAAGAAACTTAGACTATTATGGACTTGGGATTTTCTTATAACCGACATAAACTATGTGAGCCGTATGGAGTCCAACGTTTTTCTCTCCTAAGGAAGGAACCCGATATTAGCGAGAGCGTTATACTCTTGCTAGGGAGTATAACCTCAAACTCATATCTGTGATCACAAAATTAGCACTTTGGCCCTCAAATCTCAATCCTACGGTGGCATGTAGTTCTGGGAAAGTAGGAAACATCAAACCCATACTTCTCGCTCGGTGCTAACTACTCCTCCCAGACTCATCTCAAAACATCGTTAGGAAATCCACCTCAATCAACTCAAAGGTCTATCATGAAGACCAAAATATAAATATATCCCATCTGTAAATCATAAACAGCTTGTGGATTCCTAACTCGACTAAAACTCAAATAGTTTTTCTCAACATCAAGTATACTTGCTTATCAAATCATACCAAGTATCAAAAGCTTTGAGAAAACGTCATAGGACTTATTCTTGATTCTCAAGCTCAATATCAATATATATATTCAATAATTAACTTCTCATGGAAAAGCTTAAAATCATGACTCTTATCATTTATCACTTAGAAATCATCAATTCATAGTGGCAATGTATAATTCATAGCATAAATTCCCAATTTAAGAAATAAAATAATGAAATAGTCATGTATATCAATCTTGAAATAGCTCAATTCTCATAAATCGATGATAAGGTACTTTGGGTATAAACCCATTTGCAAAATCATGAAATTCCAATAGTAAAATCAATTCTTTGGGCATAAGAATGAAAGGATATTCTTGTTTAAGCCCCACATACCTTGATTATAATTCGAAATGAATAAACTTTCTATAGACTTTTTTTCCCACTTCTAGAGTTAGGGTTCTTGATATTCTTGACTTGGAAGTTTTCAATCTTGAACTAATTTGTGAAAACTATGGCTCGATTTTGAGATGTTTAGACAAGAATTGGATTGGATTTTGGAGAGAAACCCTAGTTTTGGATGGAATAGAAGAGGAAAATAAGGATTTTCTCCTCTATTTGTATATATATAGTGGGTAAGGACGGGTGGAAAGATCAAAATACCCTTGAGCAAATTCTAGAACTGGAGCCCAGTTTTTGGTCCTGGCATGACACACCTTGATCACAGACCTTTACTAGATTTTGACAATTGGGAAACTGCTCAGTGGCACGATGCAGTGAAGTCGCATTTACCACCTTGGTCGTGACCTGGAAGGGCACCGCGATGCGGTAGAATCGTGTTGGTGCACTAAAATTTGAAAATTCTGATATTAAGCCTTGGCACGATGCACCAAAATCGCGAAGGCTTACTGGAAAATGTCAATTGCCATTTTGGCTGTCTCCGTGATGCGCTAAAGTGCCAGGTGGCATACTGCCTCACTAAAATAGCTCTAACTGTTCACCTGAGTGTTAGATTTGGGCGAATTTGGTATTGATGGAAAGCTTATTCAATTATCCACATAAAAAAATTAGAAATTAGAGAAATACCCCAGGTTTTAAACATCAATCACTAAAGAAGTCTTCCCATTCGCTCAAAAGATAGATTTAGGCTTAAGAAATGATCGGGGTATTATAATATCTCCCCCTTGTAAATATTCATTGTCGAATGCTACTAGTTAGGCTCAAGACCAAAGAGGAAATGGGAAAAATACCTTATGAGAAAAATTTGCTAAACCGACTTACTTCACTCTAAACTTTCGAGTTCTCATAGAATGCATGAATCATAGAATGGATATTTATACAACTGAATACACTGGATTACTAGGGAACTGAATTAAAGAAGAATAGTACCTTCGGCTTGTTTTGAGCTCACAGAGAAGAGATGGGGGTACTTAACTTGCACATCTGCTTCTGCTTCCCAAGTAGAGCCCTCAACTGATTGATTTCTCCACAAAACTTTAACCAAGGGAACTTCCTTGTTCCTTAATCTACGGACTTGATAATCTAGGATCTCAATCGGAATCTCATTATATGAAAGGTTGTCCTGAACATTAAGGCTTCCTGACGGATCAACCACAATAGAAGCACCAATGTGCTTCTTGAGCATAGAAACGTGAAAGATAGGGTGGAAAGCTGACAACTCTGCAGGCAACTCAATCTCATAAGCTACTTTCCCAACACGATGCAAAACTCTGTAAGGGCCAACATATCAGGGACTAAGCTTCTTTTTTTTTCCAAATGTTTTCACCCCTTTAATGGGCGAAATTTTCAAGTACACCAAATCATAAACTTTAAACTCAAGAGCTCTTTTTTTCATATCTGCATATGACTTCTGATGACTCTAGATTGTCTTCAACCTTTCCCGAATCAACTTAACATTCTCCATGGCCTCGAACACAGCATCACGTCCAATCACAGTAGCCTCACCTACTTCAAACTAGGGGTAATCTACATCGCTTTTCATATAAAGCCTCAAATGGAGCCATTCCAATTCTAGCATAAAAAATATTGTCATACGAAAATTCAATCAATGGCAAATGTTCATCCCAACTTCCTTTGAAATCAAGAACATATTCCCTCAACATATCCTCCAAAGTCTGGATAGTCCTCTCAGCCTAACCGTCTATCTACGGATGAAAAGCGGAGCTAAGATGAACTTGGGTTCCAAGACTATTCTGAAAAGCTCTCCAAAAGTGAGAAGTAAATTGAGTACCTCTATCGAAGTTGATAGCCAACGGAACTCCATTCAACCTGACTAACTCTCGTATGTACAGCTTAGCATAGTCTTCAGCGGTAAAAGATGTTGTATTGGAAGGAAATGTGCTGACTTAGTCAACCGGTCTACAACGACCCAAATAGAATCATGATGATGATGGGAGAGAGGTAAATCAATCACGAAATCCATGTTCACCACTTCCCACTTCTAAGTAGGAATGCTAAATTCTTGCATCATACCACCAGGTCTCTGGTGCTCTATCTTCACCTATTGGCAAGTTGTACACTTCTCCAAGAACTTTGCTATATCCCTCTTCATACCATTCCACTAATAAATTTCCCACAAATTGAGGCACATCTTGGTAGCACCGAGATGAATAGAATACCGCACGCCATGCGCCTTAGCCATAATCCTCTGCCTCAAATCATCAACATCAAGAATACACAATCTATTTTGAAATCTCAATACACCATCTCCCCCTTGGGAGAAAACCTCCATCGTTTGGTCTTTGACTGACCCTTTCAGTTCGACCAAACGAGAATCCATATCTTGCTTCTCCTTCACTTTTGAAACTAAGGACGATATGGAACTACTTTGAACTTAAATACTACCCTCAACTGAATCAAGCAATCTAACACCCAACCTAGCCAGATGATGCACTTTGTGGGCTAACTTCTTCTTATCTTCCTCTATTTGCGCTACACTTCCCATGGACGATCAGCTAAGGGCATCTGCCTCTACATTGGTTTTCCCCGGGTGATATAACATGCTTATATCATAATCCTTCAATAATTGTAACCATCATCTCTGCCGCAGGTTTAAATCTATCTGAGTAAACACACACTGCAAACTCTTGTGATCCATAAAGACACCAACATGAACACCGTACAAGTAGTATCTCCAGATTTTTAAAGAAAAAACTACTACAGCTAACTTGAGATCATGGGTCGAGTAATTCTTCTTATGCAGCTTCAACTTCCTGGAGGCATAAGCTATAACCTTACCTTTCTGCATCAATACGCAACCTAAACCAACTCTAGAGGCATCACAATACACCACAAAATCATCTACACCATTATAAAGGGTCAACACAGGGGCTAAAGTGAGTCGAGTCTTCAACTCCTGAAAACTATTCTCGCAAAAATCTTACCACTAGAATTTAACTTCTTTTTGGCTTAACCGGGTCAAAGGAGATGCAATGGAGGAGAAACCTTCAACAAAACAACGATAGTAACCAGCTAGACCCAAGAAACTCCTAATATCGGATAGATATATAGGTCTAGGCCAATTTTTCACAGCTTCTACCTTTTGAGAATTAACTCGAACACCTTCAGCAGAAACAATATGACCCAGAAAGGCAACTGACCTTAGCCAAAATTCACACTTGCTAAATTTGGCAAACAACTTATGACCTCTAAAGGTTTGTAAGATAATTCGGAGATGATCTACATGATCGGTCTCATTTTGGGAGTACACAAGAATATCATCTATGAATACTATAACAAATATATCTAGGTACTGTCTGAACACCCAATTCATAAGGTCTACAAAAGCTACTGGGGAATTAGTTATCCCGAAGGACATGACCAGGAATTCAAAATGACCATAACGGGTGCAAAAAGCTATCTTTGGAATATCACACTCTCTGACTTTAAGTTGGTGATAACCAGATCTCAAATCTATTTTCAAGAAATAACTAGTACCTTGCAGTTGATCAAATAGGTCATCAATTCTAGGAAGAGGGTACTTGTTCTTGATTGTGACCTTGTTGAGCTGACGATAGTTAATACACATATGTAATGAAATATCTTTCTTTCACATTAATAGAATGGGTGCGCCTCATGAAAACACACTAGGCCATATAAAACCCTTATCAAGAAGATCTTTGAGTTGCTCTTTCAACTTCTTAAGTTCCACGGGGGTCATGCGATATGGAGGAATAGAAATAGGCTGCATACCGAAAAGAAGATCAATCACAAATTGTATCTCTTTATCAGGAGGTACCCTTAGGAGATCTTCTGGGAAGACATCAAGAAACTTATTAACAACACTAATGGACTGCATAGTCAGAGTCTCAGACATAGTGTCTTTTACTCAAACCAAATGATAGATACAACCCTTGGATATCAATTTCCTGCCCTTAAGGTAGGATATAAAATGACTCTTGGGAGCTATAGAATTTCCCGACCACTCAAAAACTGGCTCATTAGGAAAATAAAACTTGACTACATGGGTATGACAGTCTATAGACGCATAACAAGAGTGAAGCCAATCCATACCCAAATAATGTCAAAATCAACTATGTCTAGCTCAACCAAGTCTGCAAATATGATTCTATTAAGGACGGTGATAGGACACTTCTTATACACTTTCTTAGCAACAACAGATTCACCTACTAGAGTAGAAACTAGAAAAGGCTTAAGAATCTTTTCAGCACTGATTTCAAAATTCACAGCCACCAACGGAGTCACATAAGAAAGACTTTACCCAGGGTCCATCAATACATACACATCGAAATGAAATACATGGAGCATACTAGTAACAACATCTAGTGAATCCTTCTACTCTTGGTAGGGTGGTATAGCATAAAAGTGATTCTGGCCCTGACCACCAGCAGTACTAGATGAGGCACCATAGGGAAGAGTAGGATGAACAAAAAGGGGTGGAGCACTAATAGCCTGACTCTGGGGACGAACATCACGACTCCCCTATCTAGCATATAGGCAATCCCTGAATCTGTTGCCCAACTTACTGCAACTAAAACAACCCCTCCGATCGACTAAGCACTCACCAGGATGGTCTCTACCGCACTTCAGACATGGGGGAGGACGAGGTTTGTTACTCACACTATCCTGGGACTTGGACATAGTAGACCTATTACCCTGCTCCTGCCTGATTCTGAATGCGGGAGCACTGGCTGATGAAGGCGCTGGATAAAGTGAACGGTTCTGGGACTGAGGGCGATTCTCTCTAAAAAAATCTAGTCTGACCATACCCCTGATGCTCTGATTTAACTCTCTTATTTGCCCTTACTCTTTCTCTCTCTTTCACCTTGTCTACTTCAATCATCTAAGCATGTATCATTAGTCTAGAAAGGTCCATGTCCTTATTAAGCATACCAAATCTACACTCTTTCACAACATAACCAGACACACCAGCTAAAAACTTACTCATACTAGCTCTAGAATTAACCATCATACCGGGAGCATACTTAGATAACTGGTTGAACTTATAACAATATTCCTTAACTGTCATGGAGCCCTATCTCAAGTTCATAAATTCTTCTAATTTTGCTTTCCTCAGCTCTGGGGGAAAGAATCTATCTAAGAACGCATCCTGGAATAACTGCTAAATTCATGGGAGCGGCATCCTCCCCTCTACTCTTCCTCCTTATCTCCACCCAATCATAGGCAACGTCTTTCAAGCGATAAGAAGCTAGCTCCACACTATCTTCCTCCATTATATGCATAATTTGGGTGATCTTTTTTACCTCATCAAGATACATTTGTGGGTCCTCACCTGTCTTTGACCCATAAAACTCTGGTGTATTTATCTGCATAAAGTCATGAACCTGAGCTGCCACTGAATTACCTTCTTGCGGAGGTGAAACTATAACCTGTGCACGGGTCTGAGCATTAGCGGTAACCGCCTGGGCTAGCGCTTGAAAAGCAGCTTGGAATTCAGTATGGGACACTGTCTTACCAAAAGGATCAATGGGTTGAGGTCGTTCGTTGTTTCTGCGAGCTCTACAAGGAGGCATTGTCTGTCATAATAGAGCATGATTTAATAGTAAAGAGAAATTGTCATTGGCATGATAGAATTTTGAAATAAGGAACCAACTTTTCATAAAACATCACGTAGCCTCTTGCTCATAGATGTGGCACGCTACACACTGATGATCAAAACTCTACATAACGCGGCTTGTCAGACTCCTTAGGACTCTTTGAACCTTAGGCTCTGAAACCAATCTTGTAACACCCCAAGAACCTATCCCGAGACATCACACAGTGCTCAAGGCCACACGTGGCCTCAAGCTAACCGTCTAAGCCTGTCATCACTTTTAGAACTCACTATGACACTAATCAAGCTAAAAAAAAGAAAGAATAATCATGTCATGAACATACTGGAATATGATGAAGCACTGGCCTGTAGAATCAAAATACTAAATTTTTTGTACATATTGGTACTCTGGTCTGACAAAAGCCTCTACTACATAAGACCGAGAAGCCATTGGGACAGATCCCCAACAGACTCACACTAAACTGAAAAGAAACAACCATCTACTAACAATGTAAAATCAGGGACATAGGTCCTCGAACCATGAGGACTAACCAACTACATAAATGTATATGAAGGTACTCAAAGATCACTGTCACTGCTGAGACTGAGAACCCGAACCTTCATCACGAGGAAATATAGAACACAGAAGAGTATGGGAATCAGTACTTAGGAATGTACTGATTATGTGGGGGTGTATGCAACATTTTTAAATGATATCATAAATGTAAAATAAAATCATGCATGCTGACAATAATGACTCTCTTCGCTTGAATTTCCTGAAACATAATTTCCAAAAACCATCAATAATTACACATGCTTCATAAATCTCATAAATCATTGGACTCAACTCAAACACTTTGACTCAAGACTTAGAGTGACTCGATAACTCAAGAAACTTAGACTATTATGGACTTGGGATTTTCTTATAACCGACATAAACTGTGTGAGCCATATGGAGTCCAACGTTTTTCCCTCCTAAGGAAGGAACCCCATATTGGCGGGAGCGTTATACTCTTGCTAGGGAGTATAACCTCAAACTCATATCTGTGATCACAAAATCAGCACTTTGGCCCTCAAATCTCAATCCTACGGTGGCATGTAGTTCTGGGAAAGCAGGATACATCGAACCCATACTTCCCGCTTGGTGCTAAATACTCCTCCCAGACTCATCTCAGAACATCGTTAGGAAATCCACCTCAATCAACTCAAAGGTGTATCATGAAGACCAAAATATAAATATATCCCATCTGTAAATCATAAATAGCTTGTGTATTCCTAACTCGACTAAAACTCAAATAGTTTTTCTCAACATCAAGTATACTTGCTTATCAAATCATACCAAGTATCAAAAGCTTTGAGAAAACGTCATAGGACTTATTCTTGATTCTCAAGCTCAATATCAATATATATATTCAATAATTAACTTCTCATGGAAAAGCTTAAAATCATGACTCTTATCATTTATCACTTAGAAATCATCAATTCATAGTGGCAATGTATAATTCATAGCATAAATTCCTAATTTAAGAAATAAAATAATGAAATAGTCATGTATATCAATCTTGAAATAGCTCAATTCTCATAAATCGATGATAAGGTACTTTGGGTATAAACCCATTTGCAAAATCATGAAATTCCAATAGTAAAATCAATTCTTTGGGCATAAGAATGAAAGGATATTCTTGTTCAAGCCCCACATACCTTGATTATAATTCGGAATGAATAAACTTTCTATTGACTTTTTTTCCCAATTCTAGAGTTAGGGTTCTTGATGTTCTTGACTTAGATGTTTTGAATCTTGAACTAATTTGTGAAAACTACGGCTCAATTTTGAGATGTTTAGACAAGAATTGGATTAGATTTTGGAGAGAAACCCTAGCTTTTGGATGGAATGGAAGAGAAAAATAAGGATTTTCTCCTCTATTTGTATATATATATATATATAGTGGGTAAGGACAGGTGGAAAGACCAAAATACCCTTGAGCAAATTCTAGAACTGAAGCTCGATTTTTGGTCCTGGCGCAATGCGCCATAATTGTGGACCTTTAATGGATTTTGACAATTGGGAAACTGCTCAGTGGTGCGACAAGGTGAAGTCGCATTTTCCACCTTGGTTGTGACCTGAAAGGGCACCGTGATGTAGTGGAATTGCGTTGGTGCACTGGAATTTGACAATTCTGATATTGAGTCTTGGCACGACGCGCTAATATCACAAAGGCTTACTGGAAAATGTAAATTGCTATTTTGGTTGTCTCCGCGATGCGCTAAACTTTCAGGTGGCACACTATCTCACTAAAATGGCTCTAACTTTTAACCTGAGTGTCGGATTTGGGAGAATTTAGTATCGATGGCAATATTATTCAATTCTCCATACGTTTTAAACATCAATCACTTTGGAAGTCTTCCCACTCACTCAAAAGATAGATTTAGTCTTAAGAAAAAATCGGGGTATTACACCTGTCCATCGTGGAGGTTACCCATGGGTGTTACCACGATATTAATTCTCTCTCTCTCTCTCCTAAAGAACTATCTCTCTAGTTTTCTTCATTCTCTCCATAGAATTAGTGTGTGTGAACTGCTAATCAATCCTAACAGAAAGTGACCCAGTGCATGTTAGCCGTACGAAGTGAGAAAAAATTAAGGGAAAACTAAAATTACCATGGGCAATTGTCATCCCAAATATATATAGATATATATATATATATATATATATATATATATATATATATCAAGTGTGTATCAAGAACACGGTCATATAGACCCCCAACATCAGCAAATATAGTTTCCAATGTTTGTCCCCTGGGAATTACACCTTTATAACAAAACTCCTTCTTTAAGCCCTAATTAAAACAATTTGCACATAATTCCAACCATTAACCCAGGAGTTATTCATTAAAGCATTTACCACTTTATATCATCATACAAACATGCTTGCAAGCTAAATTAGACATGCCAAACAAATCCAAATAACCACATTGACTCCTAAGTTCAATTTAAAATCCAACTATGGTCACCAAGGCTATCCAAATCTATTTTTATATCCATTTATCCATTAATGCAATGCATTGAGATCAAAAGAAGGTTAAACCATGTAGTTTTTCCATATTCAAAACAAGATTATAAAGTGGATTGAGGTTGACAATTCTAAGTCAAAATTCACCCAATTTAGGGAAACCTATAACGCCATGGAATACCCGCTGGAGGTCACATGGTGCTCAGGTATACGAATAGCCCCAAACTAACCCATGATATCCTTTTAGGATCAGAACTCACATAATTAGGATGTCTATTATATGAAGAAGTCTAAGCATAACCAATATCATAGCTTAAAGTGAATCTATAACTTGGAAATCATTGCACAAACTTCTTGAACATAAACTTAAACATTTACTATCAGAAAAGCCTGTACTAATAACTAGAAAGCCACTAGGATAGACTCCAGCTGACACGAGTATAAAACTGAAGTCAAATGGTTAAGTACTATCATTCATAAAGGAAATCTAATAAGTTGGGCCCTTGAAATTTAAGGACTCAACACAAGAAGGGATACAAGTAATGATGCCGAAGTCGATCATTCTGTTGCAAACGGGTACCAGAACATACATTATGAGATAATGTAGCACACAGACATATATGTGGATTAGTACTTCTTAAATATTGTAATACCCCTTATTTCTACCTAGCTTAAATTCATCCCGAAAATATTAAAGACTTGTTTCAAAGATGAATCCACTTTTATACATGTGGTATTTTCAAGATTTTCACTTTTGTCATATGGGAAATTCAATAAGCTTTTCATCGATATGAAATTCTCCCAAATCCGACACCTGGGTAAAGTGTTAGAGCTATTTTAGTAAGAAAGTGTCCCACCTGAGCCATCAGCGCATCACGGAGCAAGTCAGAATAGCAATCATCAAAATCTAGTGAACCTCCAAGATTATGGTACCAACATCCTAGTTCCCAGTTGGCAATTTCTTATGATACGATGCGATAGCGCCGCGTCGCGCCAGCCTGCCAAATCGGGAAATTTTTTGAGAAATAAAATTTGCATCCAAGGGTTATAAGGGTCAATTTCTCAACCCTATATAAACTTAATAACACGTGATTCATCCATATTTTATCCAAAATATAGGGTTTCTCTCAAGTTTCTCTCAAGAACAAGCCAGGGTTTTCAATTGTGGATTCAAATCCAAGATCCAAATTCAAGAATCTCTCTGTCAATCTTCGTCGAATCAAGAACTAAGCTATGCACAGTGTTGATTGATGGACTTCATTCATCCATGAAGCTCAAGAACCCTATTTTAAACTATATGTGATGATGTTCTTATTTTGAAATTGATTATGTTCATGTTGTTATTGTTGTATGACTTCCAAGATTGCATCTTTATCATGTTTTCATTAAACTATGTTAGTAAAGGGTTGAAATTCATACAATTGAGTTATATTGTGGAACCATGTTGAATTAAATTGATGATTATACCTATGACATAAGTGTTCATGCAAGGTGTTTGATAATATACCCCAATGAATGAATGATGATCAAGTACTCAGTTTCCATGTGTCAATATTATGTCATGCCTCTTAACTTATGCTATACGTACTTGATTAAGATGATTCCGATGCAAAACCTATGCATTGTGATTGCTTGATGAGATGTTCATAACATTAGAGTATGAAATTATGCCATGTTTATACACATTACTATCCATGTACAACATTACGATGATCACATTCTTCATGAAATCCCCAACTATAAAATTATGAATTGTTGATATTGGTTATGTGATCAAAAGTGTCAACCCTTGTCAGTTTCATTCTATCGAGTCCTAGGGGTACTTGTACCCGATAATTTTGTTATGTGCCCATAGCCATGTCATGTTTTCAAGATAATCTCAGTCAAGCCATGATCAGTAGAATTTAGTCAATTTAATGACTCAGGAAAACTCAGTAAATTCAGAATCAATCCAGTCTTACTCAGTAATCTCAGTAATCTTAGTAATCTTAGTCAGTTATCAGATTTTAGTAGTAATCCGTCAGTCAACGGAATTTAGTGAACTCAGTTTAACTCTGCTAAATAATACCTTAGTATCAGTTTAGTTCAATTAATCAGTTCAGTGTCTATTTAGTTGGGAGTAGGATTCAGCAACGAGTGAACCCAAGGATGGGGACTCACCTGTTATTCAGAGAAGGGTGTGATCTTTAGAAGCAATCCTTGCATTCCAGAACAATGTAGCCATCATAGTTTGAGATATACCCCTACGCGTAGGGCTACTAATACATCTCATTTGGGGTTATTCCTACATGAGGGTTGAAGGAAGAGCTTTCTATCAGAGAGGGTTACCTCACAACTTGTCTTTACCCGTGGCACGGTACTAACACCCTTCCAGCTGGGATAATAGGTTGGACCCCATCAGTCAGTTCTGGGGTATGTCGGTTAGATGATTACCTCCCACATTCTCAGTTTTAGTCTCAGTCTTAGTAATAGAACTCAAATAGTTCTACAGATTTTAGGACTGTCAAATACAGTCACTCAGTATAGCACAGAACTCAGTTGGTTCCATCAGAACATAGACTGTTAGATACAGTCACTCAGTATTAGTATACTAGTTATACGAAACTCATGTTATCAATATTCAGACTTAGGACTGTCAGATATAGTCAATCAGATCATTTCTTCATAATCAAAACTATCAAAAACAAATATTCAGATATCCATATCAGTAAACTCATATGTCAGCTTACCAATAATATAGTTAATCTATATTCCAGAAATAGTAACTCAAATATCAGTAAATCCATATTATCAGTAGATTTAGTAGTCAGAACTCAGTATTCAATCCTATCACAATCTCAGTTAGAGTTACATTTTCATGTATGTATTCTCATATTCATATTATTTAGTCAGTTAGTATTGTTCATGCATCTAAAACCTTTGCATTCAGCCTACCTCACTTGCATACCTGTCCATTCAAAGTACTGACATATTTTTGCTATTGTATTTTATACCACAGGTTTAAAAACACAAGCTCCTGAGTACCCTTGGAAGATCAGAAGCTCAGCAGTCAGACTAACAGTAAGTCCTCATCATTCGATGATTGCATGATTATTTTACTACTTTATTATTTCAGTAGTTCAGAGTTAATTGGGGACATGTCCCATCAAGTCCACAATTTTTAGAAGTTTATAGGGTTTCAAACTACAGCATGTTTCATATAGTTTTATTTCAGTTTTGGGTATTGTTATGCCCCATTTCAAACATTGTTTTATATTCAGTATTAGTTCAGTTTTAAACCTTATGGCCTTATAGGTTATACGTATTCAACATAATTTCAGTATATTCTTCAGTGTTTAGTTACAGATTTCAGTCATGGATTAGCTTGTGGTCCTTCGGGGTCATAGGCATCGAGTAGCATTCCGAGCACCAGAGTCAGGGCATTACAAATATACTGAGCATATGAGGGTGA
Source organism: Capsicum annuum (assembly GCF_002878395.1). NCBI lineage: Eukaryota > Viridiplantae > Streptophyta > Magnoliopsida > Solanales > Solanaceae > Capsicum > Capsicum annuum. The sequence continues at coordinate 26,203,402 of NC_061116.1, read as the reverse complement.
ATGCAAAAGTAAAACATTAACTGAATAAGTTTACAAACTTTCAAAGGATGTAAGCTAAACGTAAACGACTCACCTTGGACTTGAGAAAAAATTAAGAGTACAAGATCATAAATCTAAAATAATGAAGCATAAGAATAACAGAGTGAGCCATAACGATTAAATTCTTAAAATATTTGCTTTTAATCTTAGTTATGGGAGAATTTTCTAATAGACGTAAACCATGTGAGCTACCATGGATTCCAACAGCTTACCCATATTAGGGAGAGTTGTCCTACCTTTTCCATCAGAATAAGCCCTTAACTTAGTGATGACTATTCCTTACTTCATCTACATTGTGAAAAAATTTAACCTACGTTGGCTTGTCGTTTTTGGGAATTTAGGATACGCTCATCCGCATTCACTTCTCAATGCTAAATACTACTACCAAAGTATATACATATACATGCTCATACATAAGTAACCCGCTTTAAAATAGTTTAAGGGCTTGTATACTAGAAACCGGTTATTCTTCTCGTTTAATCATAATCAAAATGAACAATTGTGGATTTTAAGTCCTATCATTTAATCAAGAGATCAAACTTTCTTGTAAACATAGTGCTTATGATTAAGTCTTAAACCTTAGACTTTCTTTCATATAACTTATATGAAAATATCATGCTTTCTATGCAATGGTACGACTAGCCTCTATGAATCATAAGCTTTGCAGTCTCTAGAAGGTCACACACTGATCAACCTATAAGTTCAACATACGACTCGTATCATGCTCATACGACTCTTAGCCCCTAACTCGTATCTTGGATAGATTCTCAAGGAATGTTCACTGATGTTCTTACGACTTGGCCTCATATGACTCATACACTTCTTGGTGACTTCTAGGGTTAATTTCATACCTTTAACAAATTGCACATCATGCCACACTACTATGGATACGAGTTCAACAAACCACTCGAATATTATGTATAAAACTTAAGGAATGAGTCATATAATATACAGAAAACTTTTATAGATGGGGTACTACAATATCTCCCCCTTGGAAATATTCATCCTCAAATTTGGCCTCACTTAGCACAAGAAAAGGGATCAATCACACCAACAACCAACTTATAAACAAACTTATATCTATCTTAAGGATCCAACCACACACCACATATGATACGACTCAAGAAAACTTAAAGAGAGAGAGTCTTGGATAAAAATAACTACTACCTTTGGTAGAAGCTGAGTTGGAAGAAAAGACATCAGGATACTTGGCCATTATGTCTGCTTCAGCTTCCTAACTAGCCCCTTCAACCGACTGTCTTCTCCAGATAACTTTCACGGATGCTATTTTCTATTGCTTAGCATTCGAACCTGCCTGTCAAGTATCTCAACCAGAATCTCCTCATACAATAAGTTATCCTTGACCCCAAAATCTCTTAGGGATCTATGAACGGCAGGTTTCCAATGCACTTCTTGAGCATCAAAATGTGAAACAATGTATGAACCACAGCTACCTTTAATGGAAGACTCAATTCATAAGCCACCTCTCCAATATGCTTCATTATCTCATATGGATCAACGAACCACATATCCAACTTCCCTTTCTGCCCAAATCTCGACATTCCTTTCATAGGTGACACCGTACCAATCGCCTACTTCAAACTTGAGTTCCCTTCTTCTCACATCAGCATATGACTTCTGATGGCTCTGAGCAATCTTAAACCTTTCACAAATAAACTGAACCTCACTCATAGCCTCAAGAACATAATATTCCTAATTAATGCTACTTCTCTAACCTCAAACCATCTTATGGGTGATCTATACATACCCCTATAAAGTGCTTCAAAAGGCGCCATCCGACTGCTAGCATGATAACTATTATTATAAGCAAACTCAATCAACAGTAAGTAGTCATCCCAACTTCCTTTGAAATCTAAAATACACACCCTAAACATATCTTCTAGTGACTGAATTGTGTGTTTGGTCTGACCATCAATTTGCAGATGAAATGTAGTTCTAAGCTTAACCTTTGTACCAAGGCCTTTCTAAAAAGATTGCCAAAACTTCAAAGTAAACTACGTGCCTCTATCTGAAATGATGGATAAAGATATCCCATAAATCCTTACTAACTCGTGGATATATAATCAAGCATAATCCTCCAATGTGTCTGAAGTCTAGATAGGTAGGAAATGAGTTGACTTAGTCATTCGATCTACTATAACCCAAATTGAATCATACTGAAGTCTTGTACGAGGAAACCTAGTAATGAAATCCACATTCACTACTTCCCACTTCCAAGTAGGGATACTAATCTCTTGTATCATACCTCCTGGTCTCTAGTGTTCAACCTTTACATGTTGAAAATTTGGACATTTTGTGATAAACTCTCCTTTATACCTCTTAATACCATTCCACTTATAAATTTCTCCCAGGTCACGATATATCTTAGTAGCACCCGGATAAATGGATTACCTCAAACCATGATCCTCGACCAATATCCTTTATCTCAACCCATCTACATTCAGAACACAAAGTCTACCTTGATAGGGAAGTACACCATCTGCCCCTTCGGAGAAAACCTCAATCTTCTATTGTTGAACTATTTCCCATGTCTGACTAAGTATTGGATTATTTTTCTTCTTCTCTTTCACTTTTATTACCAAATATGATTTTGAACCATTTTGTACTACTACTCCCACATTACCAGTATCGGTCAAACGGACCACAAAATAAGATAATCTGTGAACCTCTTTGGACAATTCTCATACTTCCTCCTACTCAGTGCGTCAGCTATCACATTGGCCTTACCCATATGATAGAGCACATTCACGTCATAAAATTTTAGTAACTATAGCCACCTTCTTTGACTAAGATTCAACTCTTGCTGAGTAAATACATACTAAAGATTTTTGTGGTGAGTGAAAACATCAACATGCACACCATAGAGGTAGTGCCTTTAAATTTTTAAAGAAAAAACCATGAAAGCTAACTCCAAATTGTGAGTTTGGAAATTCTTTTAATGATTCTTGTGTTGACTGGAAACATAGGCTATCACTTTCCTATATGCATCAACACACAACCTTAGCCAACTCTAGAAGTATCACAATATACCACAAACCCATCTAACCCTTCCAGTAAAGATACAGTGGACCCTAAGTCAATCTATCCTTCAACTCCTGGAAACTCTTTGCGCACTTATCTGACCACATAAACTTCACTCTCTTTTGGATCAGCTCAGTTAATGGAACAGCTATAGAAGAGAACCCTTCAACGAATCTTTTTTAGTACCCAGCCAAACCCAAAAAGCTCCTAACATCAGATGGAGTGATAGGTCAGTTCTTCACTGCATCAAACTTTAAAAGATATACCTGAATACTATCCCCTAAAATAACATGCCCCAAGAAGGTAACAAATTCTGACCAAAACTCACAGTTACCAAACTTTGCATATAATTAATAGTCCTTGAGAGTCTAAAACACTATTGTTAAATGGTATGAATTCTCTTCCTCACTTTTGGAATACACCAGTATGTCATCTATAAGGATAAATTCAAACATGTCCAAGTACTACTTGAAGACCCTGTTCATCAGATCCATAAAGATTATAGAAGTATTTGTTGGTCCAAACAACATAACCACAAACTCAAAAATGTCTTACCTTATTTTGAAAGCGATTTTTAGAATATCTTTCTCCCTAAATTTCAACTGATGATATCTCGATCTAAGGTCAATCTTAGAGAACCACTAGGCACCCTGAAGCTGATCGAATAAATTATCAATTTTAGAAATGGGATACTTATTCTTGATGGTGACCTTGTTTAGTTATCTATAATCTATACACATTCTGAGAGTGACATCTTTCTTACGCTCAAATAGGATGAAGCACCCCAAGGAGAAACACTGGGTCTGAAAAAACCCTTATATAAGAGATCTTTAAGTTACTTGTTTAACTCCTTAAGTTTAGCCGAAGCCATATAGTAAGGAGGGATAGAGATGGATTGAGTATTAGGAAAAAGATCAATACCGAACTTTATTTCTCTATCTGGAGGTACCCCTAGAAGATCTTTGGGAAAAACCTCTAAAAACTAATTTACTATCCGAACTAACTAAACTATTGGGACCTTAGACTTAGTATTTTGAATCGGACTAAATGGTAAATGCACCCTTTTGATATAGATATTTGGTCCTTAAGGTAAGAGATGAAATGACCCTTGGGAGATATAGAACTACCATCCCACTCAAAAACTACTTCATTATAAAACTGGAACTTCACCATGTGAGTACAACAATCTATCGATGCATAGCATGAATAGAGCCAATCCATTCCCAGAATAATATCAAAAGCCAACATCTCTAACTCTATTTGGTCCACTAGTGTTATTTTATAGAGGATGGTAATAGGACACTCCCTATAGACTTGTTTGGTAACATCTGACTCACCCATTAGGGTAGAGACTGAGAATGGCTTAAAGAGATTTTCAAGACCTACCCTAAAATTTACTGCAACCAAAGGAGTTACATAAGAGAAATTTAATGTCGAGTCTAATAACACATAAATATCAAGATGAAAGGCAGGAAGAATACCAGTGACTACATCTAGTAAACTCTTTTCTCCTGATGGGATGGCAAAGAATAAAGTTAATTCTGGTATTGACCACTACCGGTGATGGAAGATGCGCCTTGGGGAGGAACTACGCGGCCAAACTGGGGTGTTGGACTAGTAGCCTAAGTCTGTGGATGAGTATCTCTGTTTCCCTGCTTAGCATATGGATACTTCTTAATCCTGTGGCCCATCTTAACACAACCATAACAACCCCCCTTTGCCCATAAAACCCTTACTGGATGGGTCCTGCCATACTTTATATACGTTGGGAAATTGGTTCTCCCAACTGTACTATTTTGAGATTTGGAATTCGAAGTCCTGTTCTATTACTACTGCCTGGTTTTGTGTCATAATGCCACAAGACTACCCCTGGAGGTCACGCTGGTCTTAGGACCACAAGTGATCCCAAGTTAACCCTAGTATTGGCGTATTACTTGACCTACTAATTTAAATACATAAAAACTGGAAGTGATAAGTGGAAGAGATATCTTTAGTTGAAGATAATCCCAACAAGACTATTTAAACTGATTACGAATCTGGTTATACAAAACAAAAATGGAATCAAATACATTAACTCTACTAACTGTCTATGAAGCTTCTACTAATACTGACTATAGGCAGCCGGGACATGACCCCTAGCTATCCTTAATCAATATGATTGAATAAATAAAATAAGATGCTACTATAACTATGATTGACTCAAGCCCTCAAAGCAAAAGGTCTCATCACCTGCTGACTGGAAGCTGCATGTTGTCTGATTAAGATATGTGGGCTACAATTGGTACCTACATTGTAAGACAATCTAGCACATGCATATATATAGGTCCGTACTTTTGGAATGTACTGAGTATATGAGGTGAATGCATAAGTAAAACAATAACTAAATATACTCATAGAATTTCAAATAATGCATGCTAAAAGTTGATGGATCACCTTGAGCTTGAATAAAATAAAGGTTGTAAAATCATAAACATGAGTAATGAAGCATAAGGATTAACTTTGTGAGCCATAACACTTAGTTCTAAAAGCTTTACTATTTATTCTTTCTTTTTGGAGGTTCTTCTAACCGACATAAACTATGTAAGCTATCATGAAGTCCAACATGTTACCCACATTAAGGAGAGATATTCTACTCTTACCATCGGAATAGAACCTTAACTTGGGTGATCACTACACTTAACCCATATTAGAACTTAAACCTACGGTGGCACATATTTCTAGGGCATGTGACCTCAAACTCATACCTAACTCGGTGCTAAATACTACTGCCATGTTACTTATATGCTCATACTTTAGGAAATCCACCTTAAAATAACATAAGGTTAATAGAATGAAAATCAGTTATGCTTCTCTTTTTTTTAAATCATAATCAGGATGATCAAATGTGGATTCCATATCTTATCATAAGATCAATCTTTTCTTTAAATCTTGGTATAGGCTTATCAAAGGAGCTTAAGAGCATAATCTTCATGGAATCTCAAATCTTGTACTTAGGACTTATAACACATGCTTAAATTCTTAAAAATTCATAGCAAAACTTCATGCTTAATAATCTTCTTGAAATACTTCAATAATTTCAGTCAAGATAATAAAATCAAAATCACAATACGAATCTTATAAATCAAAACATGAGCATATGTAATCTTGATGGACTTAAAGCCTTTGAATCTCATACTTTCTTTCATATAATTATAAAACAACATCATGCTTAAAGCTCAATTGAAAATCTTTAATTAATGTATTGAATCATACTCATAGTATTCAAATCATAAAAGAGCATTCTTCAAGTCAAGAATAGAAGAGGGTTTATGATTTGCTTACTGATTGCTTAGGGTTAAGGGAGAGGATTTAATTTGTCTAATACTTCATCAAATCATTTTGAAGTGACTAGGGACCATTTGGAGGTGTGAAATAACTTCAATACCCTTGATTTAAGTTAAAATGGAGTGTTTTTGGCACTAGGCAATGACGTAGGTGATGCCCAGCCAATCGCCCAAGCCAAGGTTAGAAATGCATAGCCAATAGCCTAGCCTTGGGCTAGGCGACACATGGATAATCACCTAGCCCTTTGTTGGATGAAACCTAGCCAATCGTACGCCTATTCCATTAGCCTTAGATGATTGTTCGGCGACGTACAACCCTTTGCATGGCCATAACTTTTCTCTCAGGTATCGGATTAAGGAGAAATTGATATTGTTGGAAAGCTAATTCTATTATCTACAATTTGATGGGTTTAAGCTGCAAAATTGCACATATGCATAAGTTATACTCGTCCAAAGATGACCCTTGTGGAATTGAATATTAAAATTTGGTCGAATCAAAGTCTCTTAGCTCACTTTGCTCTAAGTGACTCTTATGAACATTTTTCCCACCTCATAAACTCTCTTCCTACTAGGTTAATGATCATAAAATATGTATTCATGTATGATTCATAGGACTAGAGTTTACACACATAGGAATAAAGGTCCGATGTCTAGCTTAGTAATGTATAGTTCTGGGGCATGTGACCTTGGACTCATACCTAAATCGGTGCTAAATACTACTCCCATATTACTTATATACTCATACGTTAAAAAATCCACCTTAAAATAGCACAAGGCTATATGATGAAAACTATGTATTCTTCTCTTTGCTTTAAATCAAAATCAAGATGACAAATGTGGATTCCATGTCTTATCATAGGATCAAAAGATCAACCTTTAATTTAAGTCTTAGTATACAATTATCAAATAAACTTAAGATCATAGTCTTCTTGAAATATCAAAACTAATACTTGGGGTTTAGAGCATATATACTTAAATTCTCAAAATTTCACAATAGAGCTTCATTCTCAATAATCATCTTTAAATCTTTCAATAATATCAAGTCAAGATAATGAAATCAAAATCACAATATAAATCTTATAAATCAAAACACGAGCATGTGTACCTTCATTCACTTAAAGCCTTTGAATCTCGTGCTTTCTTTCATATAACTTGTAACATAATATCATGCTTAAAAATTATTTGAAAATATTTTATCAATATTCAAATCAAACTCATGATATACAAACCATAATAGAGAATCTTTAAGTCAAAACATAAATAGATGAGAATAAGCGTGCACTTTAATACTTAAATCACTTTATTAATCCATAAACTCAAAACAAGATAGATTGGGTATGAACCTTAATTGAAAATCACATAATATTAACTTTAAAATAAGTTTTGGACACAAGGATGAAAGAGTATCCTTGTTGATAAACCTCACATACCTTAATAGACTTGACTTGGTGGAGAAACCTTGACCTTGAAAGACTTGGAGATGATCTTGACAGTTTTCTTGAAAATTGTTGGATTAAGGAACTAAAATTCTTGTTTTTTCTTGAAGAGAAGATAATTGAATTGATGAATTTTGGGGGATGATTAGGGTTTTTTCTTCAGAGTAAAATTGGAGAACGTGTGCAAATAATATCCTAAATGACGTTTCATCTCGTGTTTTTATGAATTGGGTCGATGGGAAAGACATAACTACCCATCAAAAGATTAAATTCATTACTGGAATGCCAGTTTGAAGGCTACCGCAATGCGGTGTTTTCCCATCGCTATACCCACCATGATGCACCACTATCGTGGTGAGATTCTGAAATCAAAATCTAAACTTGCCTCAATTCTTCTCTAAAAAATCCAAAACTTCCCCGAGACATTATCCCTACACCCTTGAACATAAATTAACTCTAAAACTATCATCTCAGAGAGCAGAAGGTCAACTAAAAACTCCTTGAAGTTAGGAGGTCTTAAAATGGCTAAGTCCCCAACACTTAGCTAAATTTTAAGGCTTTAAGCCTCTTATGCATAGAACTAAGAGTTGAATCGAGCTAGTATAAGTATGGGGTATTACAGTTTACCATTTGATATTTGCTCACGTAAATTTAACCAAAACTGATGGTGAAACCTACTCTGATATCAATTGAAATTCAAGAAGGGAAATGATTTGAAAATTCCTGTGAATTGACCATTGAGTCTTCACAGTCGACCTACCTAAATCAGTACACTTTACAAAATAGATTAAATTTAAATATATAGGTAAGTAAATAATTAACCTGAAATAATAACATGAAGATTTATCCTGGTTCAAAACACAATGTAGTGCCTACTTCTAGTCCCCTTAGGTTTCAAAGTTTCCTTAGATCTTTCAATAAGACTTTCGAGTACAATGATGGTAAATAAGTTCTAAAGACTTATTTTGTTCTTCAAATCATGTGACACAGCCTTAATTTGTATTACAAAGTTGACTCGGTCTTATTCTTTGTATAAAAATTGTAAACTAATTACAAATCTTTGTGAGACTAAGACTGAGACACTTTGAGATTCTATCTTGAAGTTGTGCACTTTGTCTATCTTTAGTCTTCTTCTTTTATATTATTTAGCTTCTATTCTTATAAGGAAACTTAAGAGATTTCTTCTTAATCAAGGATTCAAAGGTGATTCCTTGATTGATGGATTGCACCGTAGAGTATGTCCATATCAGATATATCCATACATGGTACATCCTTCACAATCATAAATGTCCATATCAGATATGTACATGTAGCGGGTTTAAGCTTCTTTTCTTTAACTTTAGTCTTGATTAATTCATTTGTGATAAATTTTGACTATTCTAATATTGGTGTGATATTCTTTCCTTGTGTCTTTGTCTTAATTGATCCATTTGCTATAAATCTGGGAAGCTGATGATTTGTGATTAATACTAGCCTAATCTAGGTGTCGGCTCTTTGTGAATGAGTCCTTGTTTTCTTTTTTGGATCTTCTAATTGATTCCTCAAGGATCTTTTTGATATTTTATATCTTCAGCGTATCTTGCAAGATATTTGTTTCCTAGTTTGTCTTTATTAAAACATATAGCGAAAATATGGGGCTATCAGAAGGTTCTAAAATTTTTGGATTGTTACAACTCAACTTTAAGTAAGGAGATTTTTATGACCTCAATTCATCTTCGAAGATGTTCCCACACTAAGGAATGATCATCGGACTTTTATTTATGTATAAATCATTGGTTTAGATCTATACACGTAAGAATGATGGTTAAAATTCTAACCCATAAGTATGGGTTTTTACAATTTGCAATCCTCATAACTTCGAATCTTGTTTTTCATTAACGGATCAAGCATATTGAGCTTGCTTTTTACTTTGTTAATGAAAAGTTGTTGGATGGCATAATTTCTCTTTAATTTGTTCCCTCTTCTTAGCATCTCATCAATTTGTTTACCAAATATTTATTTGGACGTCTTCATCGTTCTTTACTTTACAAGTTAGGTGTCCGTGCAGTGGCCACCCACTTGAGTATTGCTGGAGAAGACATAGAGAAAGCTGATTTCGGGATTTTAAGGATCTTACACAGAAGTAACCGTTGTTTATTCATAAATAGACATTTAGTGTTGGTATGACATGCCCAAGAGTAAATCTAGCTAGCTATTCACATACAAAAAGTAAATTCAGCAAGCGATTAGGTTTATTGTATCATCATTCTAGAACAATACTTTGAAGGGTAGAATAATACTCATATCTTGTAAATATTTTATTCTGTTTTTAACTATTTATTTATTTAGCTGGTTAGAATAAAATATTATTTTCCAAGTAATTAAGTTATATTATTGAGTTGGTTACTATTGAAATAAGGATACTAAGCTCATTTGTGATGGGAAATCAACGAAACAGTAATAACTGTTTTCAGAAGTTAGTTAACTAACTTTATAGAGTGGAGTTGTTATGAGTTCCTTAAGTTGTTAGCTTCTTGATCCTTCCATGTAACTCTATATGTAGTGTACTTAGTGAATTTAAAAGTCAAAACAATAAGATTCAATCAACACTCAAGTTCCCTCTCTTCTTCTCTATAGTTTCTTTCTTCTTCTTCTTCTTCTACATTAACAGATTACAGAGTTCATCATGGATGAACTATGATTAAGTTCATGGAATTAGAGCATCGATCTAATTGTTCTATTTGTAGTATTTTCTTCTGCAATTTACTGAGTTCAACACCATAGAAATCTTACACAAGAGATGTGTTCAAGAAAATCTGGAAACCAGCTTTCAATAATGGAGATTCCCTCTAATAATGGTGTAAATATTGAAGAGTATGCAAGCTTTGCAAATAGAGCAACTGGAGAACAGAATGATATTGGGATTGACTAAAATCATTCATTGACTTTGCATCCCTCAGATGTAAGTGGCTTATAGATTATTTCATTTCAACTAATTGGAATTGAAAACTTCTCAATTTGGTTTAAATCTATGAGATTATCATTGTTAGGAAGGAACAAGTTAGGAATGGTAGATGGTTCTTATTCTAAAGACAAATTTCCTCCTAAAATGGGGAATCACAGGGAAAGATTAAATGCAATTGTCCTATCCTGGATCATGAGTGTTGTAGCTAAGAGCCTATTTGAAAGAACTATTTATGCCACTAGAGCCCAAGTAGTGGGAGTGATCTTTGTGAAAGGTTCAACAAGGTGGATGGCTCAAGAACCTTCAATATTCATAAAGAAATTGCTAGTTAAACAAGGTTGATGGCTCAAGAACCTTCAATCTTCATAAAGAAATTTCTACCTTATCTCAAGGAACAGCTTCAGTATCTTTCTATTACTCAAGATTAAAAGATTTGTGGGAAGAGTTTAAGGCATTAGTACCTATCCCAGGATGCAGTTGTGAAACTTCAAAAGATTATGTGGCTCATCTTCAGAAACTTAAGTTGTTTCAATTCTTAATGGGATTGAATAAATCATATGGTCAGGAAAGACGTCAAATCTTATTGACGAACCCTCTCCTAAACATTAATCAAGCATATGCTATGTTGATTAGTGATGAGAGTCAAAAAGCGGTAGGTACTACTGTTGGTATTCTTGGTTCTAATCCTACTTCAACTGGCATGAGTCAGCTATGTTCTCATGATAAAATAATTTGTATTCTATAGGAAATGAATCCACATTCATCAGAGGAGGACACAACACCAAGAGCAAAAATAGATTCAAACAATTTACTGTGATATCTGTAAAATTAAGGGTCACAGCAGAGAAAATTATTGGAAAGTAGTTTGTTACCCTGTTGATTTCAAGTTTAAGAAAAGAGCTGGTTCGAGGACGAGTGCAAATACAGTATGCAGTACTGAAAGTTAGAATGTAGGACAAATGATGCAGGCCCTTCAACCTATACAGAATCAAGATCCTAGCATTACAACTACTATGAAATCCATGATGAAAGGATCAGCAAACCAGCTAAGTCCATGCTTTTTCAATAGTGAACAATATGCTCAGATTTTGCACTTACCAAACAAAAGGGACAAGGCTAAGTATTTATCTCATGCTGCAGGTAAAATGGTAGAGTCAATAGGCTCCACCTATAAGGGTCCATGGATTATAGACACTGGTGAAACCAATCACACGGTTGCAGATCATAGTGCTCTAATCCAAACATCTATAACCACCACTGATGTTCCAAAGAGATTATACTTACCAAATGAGGATATATCTCTAGTCACTTATGTTAGAGCATGTAATGTGTTCAAACAAGACATCATTACTAATGTGTTTCACTTACCTCAATTTAAATTCAACTTACTTTCAGTATCTAAACTTACTAAAGATTTACACTGTCTTGTTGCTTTTTATCCTAATCTATGTCTTTTTTGGGATCCTACAATGGGTAGGTGAAGGGAATTGGTAGAGAAGCTGATGGATTGTATATCTTTTACAATACCACTATTATAAATGAAGCTGAGATGATTAAAGAAAGACCTGCTGCACTTACTGATTTTGTCCCTGGATTTGTTTGTGATTCTACTTTTGATACAGACAAACTAGATATAGTGTTATGGCATAAAAGTCTAGGCCATGCTTCAACTAATGTACTCAAAAGAATCCTAGCCATAGATAAGAGTATATCAACCAATAAAGTCTATGAGTGTGTAGTTTGTCCATGTGCTAAGCAAGTCAAACTTTCTTTTCCTGCTACATATATTAAGTCGTCTAACATCTTTGAATTGCTTCACATAGATGTATGGAGGCCCTATAAAGTCTCCACATTTGAAGGAAATAGATATTTCTTAACAATGGTTGATGACTACTCTAGAATGACTTGGATATACTTACTTAAACTTAAGTCTGACGTGTGTTTCAATTTCTCAATTCATTCTGTTAAGACTCAATTTGATAAAAACATTAAAGTTATTAGGTCTGAATAGAACTGAGTTTGTAAAATCAGTATGTCATACTTTGTTCACAAAGTTAGGCATTATCCATCAAAATATTTACCTACATCCCTCAATAAAATGGAGTGGCTGAAATAAAGCACGCACATTTTAGAAGTTACTAAGGCCCTAAGATTTCAAGCTTCAATACATATGAAGTTTTGGGTTCTGTGTGTCAAAGCAGTTGTCTACATCATTAACAGGCTGCCTACATCTATATTAGATCACATACCTCTATATGAAAAACTATATGGCAAGAAACCTAACAACACTCATATGAGAACTCTAGGTTGTTTACGTTATGCTAAGATAGTTCAACAAACAGACAAACTACAACCTAGAATAAGATAATGTACTTTAATGGGCTACTTTGAAACTCAAAAAGGTTATCTACTATATGATCAAACTAATAAGGTGTTCTTTGTCAACATAGATGTCAGCTTCAGAGAAGATGTGTTTCCATTCAAAGAGAAAGATCCTAAATCTTAACATCTCATAGCTACTAAACTGAATGAAACCTTAGTGCATTGGTCAGACATGGATACACTATATATGAGGCACTTACAAAATACATAAACTATTTAATCAACACCAGATGCACCTACAGATCACATGCTGTAAGAAGAGCCTACAGAGATATAGGTTGGTGAGGATCAGACAGTAGACACATCTCTAGTTGAGGATCTAGTACCAATACATGTAATAAGAACTACTAGAACAAAAAAGGCTCTCTTATGGCTAAAAGACTGTGTCTTTAAACATTCATCAGGATGCACCCTATGCTTTGGGAAAATACTTGACCTATGAAAAACTATCTCCTAAGTACCAGGCATGCATAGTAAATCCACAGACTACTACTGAACCTACCAACTACAGTAAAGCTATGAAAAATCCTATATGGAGAGACATAATGAAAAATAAGATTAATGCACTTGAAGGGAGTCAAACTTGGGAGAACACTAATCTACCTGAAGGTTAAAAAAATGTATAGGCTACAAATGGATATTCAAAGTAAAATACAAAGCTACTGGTGAAGTAGAAAGGTTTAAAGCTAAGTTGGTTTCCAAAGGTTATAGTCAACAAGAAGGAATAGACTTCCAAGAGACATTCTCACCTATTGTTATGATAAAAACAGTGAGAATAATTCTTTCTATTGCAGCTCAAAAACAGTGGTACATACCCCAGATGGATATGTACAATTCTTTTCTACAAGGTGACCTTCATGAGGAAATTTACATGGACCTTCCATAGGGATTCAAGAGTCGGGGAAGAAGAAACTAAGACTCTTGAAATCCCTGTACGGCCACAAATAGGCTCCCAGGCAGTGAAATGCCAAGTTATCTAAAGCTTTGATGAAAACGGGGTTCAAGAGGAGTCAACTAGATCATTCTCCATACATAAAGCACAATAGTGAAGCAATTACCATTGTCCTAGTCTATGTATATTATATATTGATCACTGGAGACACTTTAAAACTAATTAAAAATACCAAATACAAGTTGGAACAAGCTTTCAAGATGAAATATCTAGGTAAACTCAGATTTTTCTTGGGTATTGAATTTGCAAGATCAAAAAGAGGTATACTAATGCACCAAAATAAATATACATTAGATCTTGTGTTTGAGCTAGGACTTGGTGTAGCCAAACCAACTGACACACCTATAGATACAAAAATCAAGTTAACCACTAAGGAGTATGATGATCATGTCTATAAGAATAAGCAAGAAGCCAATGATGCACTAGCAAATGTTTGTGCTTATCAGAGGCTCATAGGAAAGCTATTGTATCTCATAATGAACAGACTAAATATTGCTTACAGTGTCCAAACTCTCAGCCAGTTCTTACAACAATCTAAGAAATCCCACATAGATGCAGCCATTGTTAAGTAAATCAACAAGAAACCTGGACAAGGAATGTTAATGTCCAGTCAGGCAATATAACGTCCGAATCTTGTACTCAGAATGCTACATGGTGCTTATGACCCCGAAGGACCACAAGCTAACCCATGACTGACATCTGTACCTATATATTGCATAATATACTGTATAATACAGAAATATAAACTGAAAGGCCATAAGATTCAAAGCTGTAACATAGGATCTAATAAATCATAACATATGGATGGGGTATAAAATACCCAAAACAACTAAAATAACTAACTGAACATAATAGTCTGGAAAGCCTCTAACTGATTGAACGGTCTGAATAAAGGAGTTGATGGGACATGTCCCCAACTAACTCCTACTAATAAATAAATTAATGAGATAATAAAGAAATGATCATGTCCTTGAAAAATAAGGACTCACTTCTAGCTCTGACTGCTGACACTAGAATCTACTGATGCTCAGGAGCTCGTGTCTCTGAACCTATGGTATAAGACACCATAGCACAAATGTGTTAGTACTTTGAATGTACTGGTATGCATGTGAGGTAGGTTGAATGCATGGAGTTCATATGCATGAACAATACTAGTTAACTAACTAATATGAACGTGAGAATATATGCATGCATACATAGTAACTATATCTGAAATCATAATAGCATAAGTTTACTAATAACTAACATGACTAATGATTGAGTTCTGATAACTAATAACATGAGTGATTGTATCTGACAGTCCTAAATCTGATGGAACTAGTTGAGTTTCGTACTGTATCTGAGTTGACTGTATCTGACTATCCTAAATTCTATAACATGAAAATATGGGAAGTAGTCATCTAACCGACATGCCCTAAATGACACATTATAGCTGAATTGGGGTCCAATCAATGCCCTGATTGGAAGGGTGTCAATACCATGCCACTTGTAAGAAAAATATGTGAGTGACCCTCGACAAGCAGGTTACTCTAATAAGAATGGTGGGAACCCTCAACTAGCAGGTTAAGACACCTTACCTAACTTTAACTAGAAGGTATGATGTCTCAATCTACGCTGGCTATGTAGTTCTAGAACGCAAGGATTTCTTCTAAGAATCACACCCTTTACTGGCAAGTGAGTTCCCATCCTTGGGTTCACTCGGTGCTAATTTCTACTCCCATCTGAATAGTCACTGGACATGATTAACAGATCTGAACATGGACTGAGTTAACTGGATTTCATCAACTGATGAAATACTACTGATATCTGATAACTGATTGAGTTTGTGATATTACTAAGGTTACTGAATTACTGAGCTTTCCTGAGTCACATGACAGACTGAGTTCTATGGATCATGGCTTGACTGAGGATATCGTGAAAACATGACACTGGCTCTAGGCATACAGCTAAATTATCGGGTACAAGTACCCTCAGAACTCGATGGAAAGAAACTGACAAAGCATGACTTTCTTGAATACATGACCAACATCGAAATCCATAATTCATTTATTGAGGCAATTCATCAAATATGTGATATGCATAAGCTTGTTCATAAATGGGGATTTCATAAGATCATACTAGTTGGGCATTTTTTTTCCTTCACATAGGCATTTAATAAAATACATGGTAGACACAGTATATGTAGACAACATTATATAACAAATAAACATCATGATTCAACTCTAATTTCATCATCCAAGGGTTTAATCATAGGTCCACATGAGTCTACCTTTATACTAATCAATTCCACATAAAATTGATCACCCAACATGGATTACAATTCAATTGGTCATTATCAACATGAACAAAAGCAACCCAAAATGAAATTCAAAAAGAAATCCATACAATTGAACTTTGAAAAGAGATTCTTGGGATTTATAGATGAAAGGAGTCCATGAATGAATACTATGCATACCTGGGTTGAGTTTCTTGAAGTTCTTGAACTTGAAAAATTTGAATCTCTTAGTTCTTGAAGAAGATTTAGATTTTGTTCTTGGGGATTAATCTTAGAGAGAACACCCTAATTTTGTTGTTGTAGATGGATAATAAATTTATAAGCTTTGTTTGGATATAACTAGGTATATAAACGGGTGGTAAAAGACCAAAAATCCCCTTTAAAAACAGCTTTAAAATAACTAAATGAAATATACTATGGTCCATCGCTGGGTCGACGGTCCGTCGGACTGACCGTCGGACTGGGACCAAAACTGAAACTTACTGCCTTGGTGTGATGGTACGGTGGGATAGTCTATTACTAGGTCAATGGTCCGTCGGTCCTGACCGTCGCTTCTAGGTAAAATAGGGCCTCACTGTTTCCCTTACGACGGCCTGAGCAATGGTCTGTCGCTAGTCCGACAGTCCGTCGGCCTGGGACGTCGATCCAGGGAAGAAGGTAGTCACACTTCCTTGCTGTGATGGTCATGGGTGATCGTCCATCACTAGTCCGATGTTCCGTCGGCCTCACCATCGCACCTGGCCGATTTTACTGCCTTCTGTATTTTGGCCATAACTTTCTCTTCCGATGTCGGATTTTAATAAAATTGATATCGATGGAAAGCTTATTCAATTTAACATGTGACAAAAAGTGAAAATCTTAAAAATACCATGTGTAAAAAAGTGGATTTATCTTTCAAAGAAAGCTTCTAACATTCTTAGGACAATTTCTAGCTAGAAAAAAGTACGGGGTATTACAATATCTCCCCCTTGAGAACATTCATCCTCGAATGAGACTGAGTGGGGGGGAAAGAATATAAACTAACACACATTCTGAACACGAATGGCTGGAACATGATTTCATGACTGACATAACTGATAACTAAATATATCATACTCAACATGCATATCTGATGCAAGTGTAACTGCTTCATGAATGCATGACTGGGTGTTCTGATGAACTAAATTTCTCACAATGAGAATGCATGTCTGATGCATAATTATATAACTGAGCTGATACATAAATGCATGACTGAATATACAATGGTACTTGGTACCAAGTTTTTGATGAACATTGAACATAAAACTGAGTAAGCTTAAGGATAACTGTTACCTTGATCTTGATCAAAGCTGGTAGAGAAGAGGTGAGGATACTTGGTACGCATGTATACTTCTGCTTCCGAAGTAGCTCCCTTGATGGACTGAATTCACCAAAGAACCTTAACTAGAGGGACTTTTTTGTTCCTCAATCTGCGAGTCTAATAGTCTAGGATTTCGATCGAAATCTCTTCATAAGAGAGGCTGTTCTGAATATCTATGCTCTGAATAGGGACTAAAAATATTAGGTCACCTATGCACTTCTTGAGCAAAGAGACATGGAAGACTGGATGAAATGAAGCTAGATCTGAAGGCAATTCAAGCTCATAATCTACCTTGCCAAAGCGACTGAGAATGTTGAAAGGACAGATATATCAGGGACTGAGCTTTCCCTTATTGCCGAACCTCTTTACTCCTTTCATGGGAGAGATATTTAGATAGACATGATCATCAATTTCGAACTCGAGATCCTTTCTACAAATATCTACATAAGAATTTTGTCGGCTCTGAGCAGCCTGGAGTCTGTCTCTGATCAAATGGACTTTCTCTAAGGCGTCGAATACCAAGTTGGGCCCTATAGATGAGGCCTTACTAACTTCGAACCAACTAATTGGAGATTTATATCTCCTACTGTAGAGAGGTTTGAATAGAGCCAAATGAATACTGGAATGATAGCTGTTGTTGTATGCAAATTCAATCAAAGGCAAGTGGTCATCCCAACTTCCCTTGACATCAATTACATACGCATGTAGCATATCTTCTAAAGTCTGAATGGTCCTTTCTGTTTGACCATCTGTATGAGGATGAAAGGCTATACTGAGATGAACTTGGGTACCAAGACCTTTTTGGAATGCTTTCCAAAAATGAGAGGTGAACTGGGTACCTTTGTCAGAGATAATATATAATGGAACACCGTGCAATCCGACCAACTCTCTGATGTAGAGTTTGGTATAATCCTAGACTAAATAAGAGGTATGAACTGCAAGGAAATGAGTTGATTTGGTCATCCTATCTACAATGACCCAATCCGAATCATGTTGATGATGATTTTGAGGCAAACCCATCACGAAGTCCATGTTCACTCCTTCCCACTTCTAAGTAGGAATACTGAACTCCTACATGGACCCACTAGGCTTCTAATGCTCTATCTTAACCTGCAGACATATAGAGCTCTTAGCCATAAACTCTGCAACGTATCACTTTATCCCACTCCACCAATAGATTTCCCACAAATTATGGTACATCTCTGTGGCCCTTAGATGAATAGAGTAGCACGCACCATGAACTTCTGTAAGAATTTATTGCCTTAAGTCATCTACAGCTAGAACACACAGACGACCCTGATAACGCAGAACACCATCTCTCCCTTGGGAGAAAATCTCTACTTTCTAATCCTTGACTGACTCTTTTAACTTGATAAGGCTAGGATCCCTATCTTGCTTTTCTTTTACCTCAAAAACTAGAGATGATTCTGAACTATTCTGAACCCATATATTACCCTCCTCTGTATCAACTAAGCGAATGCCAAGTCTTGTAAGCTGATAGATTTCCTGGGCTAAATTTTTCTTACTATTCTCAACATGAGCAACACTACCCATAGACAGTCTACTAAGAGCATCGGCCACTATATTAGTCTTGCCTGGATGATAAAGGACACTCATGTCATAATCTTTCAAGAGCTCTAACCACCTTCTCTGATGAAGATTGAGATCTTTTTGAGAAAAGACATACTAAAGGCTCTTATGATCCGTGAACACATCTACATGAACACCATATAATAATGCCTCCAAATCTTCAAGGCAAATACTACAGCGACAAACTCAAGATCAAAAGTAGGATAATTCTTCTCATAGGGTTTAAGCTGTTTAGAGATGTAGGCTATGACCTTACCATGTTGCATGAGGACACAACCCAAACCTACTTTATATATATAACAATACACTACGAACCCATCTGAACCATCAGGAAGAGCTAGAACTGGGGCTAAGGTGAGTCAAGTTTTTAACTCCTGAAAACTCTTCTCGTAAGGATCTGAACACTGAAACTTGACTTTCTTCTGAGTCAATATGGACATAGGGGATGTAATAGAAGAAAATACTTTAACAAATCATCTATAATAGCCAGCCAAACTCAAGAAAATCCTGATATCTGATGGAGAGACAAAGCAAGGCCAGTTTCTTACTGCTTCGGTCTTTTAAGGATCTACTCTAATGCCATCATCAAAAATGATATGGCCAAGGAATTCTACTGAACTTAGCCAAAATTCGCACTTACTGAATTTGGTAAATAGCTAATGATCTCTAAGTGTCTGAAGTACTGTTCTGAGATGGTCTGTATGATCTCGCTCACTGTGGGAATAGACCAGAATTATCTATAAAGACTATGAAAAATATGTCCAAGTACTGCTTGAACACACGGTTCATCAAGTCCATGAAAGCTACTGGGGTATTGGTGAGACCAAAGGACATAACTAGGAATTCGAAGTGACCATACTGAGTATGAAAAGCTATTTTTGAAATGTCACATTCTCTGACTCTGAGCTGATGATAGTCGGATCTGAGGTCTATCTTGGAGAAATATCTAACACCCTGAAGTTGGTTAAAAAAAGTCATCGATTCTGGGAAGAGGATATTTGTTCTTGACCGTGACCTTATTAAGTTGATGGTAGTCTATACACATTCTAAGAGAACCATCTTTCTTGCGCATGAATAATACTAGAGCACCCCACGGGGACACACTGGGTCTAATGAATCCCTTATCTAAGAGATCCTCCAACTGCTTTTTCAATTCTCTGAGTTCTGCTGGTGCCATTCTATATGGTGGAATAGATATAGGCTGAGTATCTGGAAAAAAAATCAATACCAAAGTCTATTTCCCTTTTGGGAGAAATTCCTGGAAGATCTTTGGGAAAGACATCTGAATATTCATTCACGACAGGGACTGATTCAAGACTGGGAGTTTCGAAACTAGTGTCCTTAACACAAATAAGATGATAGACACATCCCTTAGATATCATTTTTTATGCCTGAAGGTAGGAAATAAGCTGACCTCTAAAAGTGGATACACTACCCTTCCACTCTAGGATGAGTTTATTCGGAAACTGGGATTGGACTATTCTTTTTCTGTAATCGACTATGGCATAGCAGGAATAAATCCAATCCATGTTGAGAATGACACCAAAATCAGTCATCTTTAATTCGACTAAGTCTATTGAAGTGACTTTCTAAGATATTATAATCGGGCAGTTCCTGTATATCTGCCGAGCTATGATGGTTTTACCCACTGGAGTAGAAACTGAAAAGGGCTCTGCTAGAATTTTGGGACTGACTCCAAAATCAACTGCTATATAGGGAGTAACAAAAGACAAAGAAGCACCTGGATCTAGCAAAGCGTAAACATGCACATAAAAGATCTGTAACGTACCTGTAACCACATCAGGAGAATTTTCCTAATCTTTCTGGGAATGGAGAGCATAGAGTTTGTTTGGGCATTACCCACTATTAGCACTGGAGGTGGCACCCTGCTGATTCAGGCGACCAGACTAAGCTGAGGAATAGTTCTGTTGACCCTGTTGACCTAAATGAGGACAATCTCTAACTCTGTGTCCTGGTTTTCCACAATCGAAATAGGTATCACTGCTAGCTCTGTAAGTACCCTAATGATTCTTGCCACAATTCTTACAAAGGGGATTGGTGCGAGCACTGCTAACACTGCCTTGAGACTTAGAGCCTAGCGATCTATCTCTGAACGTAGGAATAGGAGCACTAGCTGAAGAGGGAGCTGGAACTGAGGACTTAGGATGAAACTGAGAATGGTTTCCTTCTGTTGATTTAGGTTGATCAAAGTTAAAACTATATGTCCTTTCTCTCTTATTCTGCTTCTCTCTCATCTTAATCTTCTGCTCCTCTATCTGCTGAGCATGAATCATAATCCTGGCTAAAGTCATGTCACTATTCAGCATGGTGTATCTGCACTCATTAACTATGCTATCATTTACCCCTAAAACAAACTTACTCATCTTGGCCTTGCTATCTGCAACCACATAAGGGGCATATCTGGCTAATTGAGTAAACTTAAGAGAATACTCTTTCACCGTCATGTTTCCCTGCCTGAGGTTGATGAATTCTAACACCTTAGATTCTCTAAGCTCTAAGGGAAAGAATCTATCAAGAAAAGCAGAATTAAACTCCTCCCACTCAACTAACCCTGCATCAACTGGCCTCTCTAACTTTCACTGCTTGAACTAAGTATGAGCAACATCCTGCAACTGATATGCAGCTACCTCATCACTCTTACTAGAAGTAACCCCCAAGATATGTATAACCTTCTAAACCTGATCTAGGAATTCTTGAGGGTCCTCATTTATCTTAGACTCAAAAAAGGATGGAGGATTTATTCGAATGAAGTCCTGAATCCTGGATGTAGCTAAATTTCCACTAGGTTAGCTGGAACGACAGCTAGTCATTCATTCTGAGCAGTAACTGACTGAGCAATAGTAGTGAATGCAGCTCTAAACTCTGTATGAGAAACATGTTCGTCCAAGTGATCTTCTTAGATAAGCTGAATTCTTCTCTTGGGAGGCATGTTCTGAAATAAAGAGAAGAAATAGATTAGACTGAGAGATTGACTTGAGGTTATACTCACTGGCATGACATGAATACTGAAAGAAGGGAAACTATTCCTAAAACATCTTATAGCCTCCTGCACATAAATGTGGTGTGCAACACACCCATGCACAAGACTCTACTAGATGCGGCTTTCAGACTTCTTTGGACTCTATTGAACATTAGTCTCTGATACCAAGTTTATAACGCCCTGAATTTGGTACTCCGAATGCTACACGGTGCTCATGACCCCGAAGGACCACAAGCTAACCCATGACTGATATTTGTACCTGTATACTATATAATATACTGTATAATACAGAAACATGAACTAAAAGGCCATAAGGTTCAAAACTGTAACATAGGATCTAATAAATCATAACATATGGATGGGGTATGAAATACCCAAAACAACTAAAATAACTAACTGAACATGATAGTCTGGAAAGCCTCTAATTGGCTGAACGGTCTGAATAAGGAGTTGATGGGACATTTCCCCAACTAACTCCTACTAATAAATAAATTAATGAGATAATAAAGAAATGATCATGTCCTCGAAAGATGAGGACTTACTTCTAGATCTGACTGCTGAGACTGGAATCTACTGATGCTCTGGAGCTCGTGTCTCTAAACCTATGGTATAAGACACCATAGCAAAAATACATCAGTGCTTTAAATATACTGGTATGCATATGAGGTAGGCTGAATGCATGGGGTTCATATGCATGAACAATACTTGCTAACTGACTAATATGAACGTGAGAATATAGGCATGCATACATAGTAACTATATCTAAAATTGTGATAACATGAGTTTACTGATAACTAACAAGACTAATGACTGACTTCTGATAACTGATAACATGAGTGACTGTCAGACAGTCCTGAATCTGATGAAACTAGCTGAGTTTTTTACTGTATCTGAGTTGACTGTAACTGACAGTTCTAAATTCTGTAACATGAAACTGTGGGAATAGTCATCTAGCTGACATGCCCCAAATGACGCATTATATCTTAATTGAGGTCCAATTTGTGCCCTGATTGGAAGAGTGTCAATACCGCACCACTGGTAACGAAAACATATGAGTGACCCTCAACTAGCAGGTTACTCTAATGAGAATAGTGGGAACCCTCAACTAGCAGGTTAAGCCACCTTATTTACCCTCAACTAGAAGGTATGATGTCTTAACTTACGCTGGCTACGTAGTTCTGGAATGCAAGGATTGCTTCTAAGAATCACACCCTCTACTGAAAGGGGAGTTCGCATCCTTGGGTTCACTCGGTGCTAATTTCTACTCCCATCTGAATAGACACTGAACATGATTAAATGATCTGAACAAGGACTGAGTTTACTGAAGTCCGTCAACTGATGGAATACTACTGGGTTGAGTTTCTTGAAGTTCTTAAACTTGAAGAATTTGAATCTCTTAGTTCTTGATGAAGATTTGGATTTTGTTCTTAGGAATTAATATTAGAGAGAAAACCCTAATTTTGTTGTTGTAGATGGATAATGAATTTTTGAGATTTGGTCAAATATAAATAGATATATAAATGGGTGGTAAAAGACCAAAAAGCCCCTTTAAAAACAACTTTAAAATAACTGAACAGAACATGCGATGGTGGGTAGACAGTCCATCGCTGGGTCGACGGTCCGTCGCACTAACCATCGCACTAGGACCAGAACTTGAACTTACTGCTTTGGTGTGACGGTGGGGTGCAACGATCTATCACTAGGTCGATGGTCCGTCGGTCCTGACCTTCGCTTCTAGGCAAAATAGGGCCTCACTATTTCCCTTGCAATGGCCTGAACGACGGTCCATAGCTAGTCCGACGGTCCATCAGCCTGGGCCGTCGATCCAGGGCAGAAGGTAGTCACACTGCCTTGCTGCGATGGTCGTGGGCGATGGTCCGTCACTAGTCCAACGGTCCACCGGCCTCACCATCACACCTGGGTAGTTTTATTGCCTTCTATATTTCGGCCATAACTTTCTCTTCCGATGTCATATTTTGATGAAATTGGTATCGATGGAAATCTTATTCAATTTTTCACGTGAAAAAAAGTTAAAATCCTAAAAATACTACGTGTACAAAAGTGGATTCATCTTTCAAAGAAAGCTTCTAACATTTTTGGGATAATTTTAAGCTAGGAAAAAGTATGGGGTACTACAGGCAAACACTAAAGTCTCACCATGCTGTGATGCAGATTGGGTATCATGTCCATTATCAAGAAGATCTATCACTGTCTATTTGGTGAAGTTCAGAGAAACCACTATTTCCTGGAAGTCTAAGAAGTCGAATACCATTTCTAAGAGTTCAGCTGAGGTTGAATATAGAAGCATTGTTGCAACTGTGGTTGAACTTGTACGGTTACTAGGACTACTTAAGGAGATTGGAATTAGTGTCAAACAACTTATGAAGATCTACTCTGATAGCAAATCTGCTATGCAGATTGCATCTAACTATGTATATCATGAAAGGACCAAGCATATTGAAATAGACTGTCATTTTATAAGGGAGACGGTCAGTTAAGGACTAGTAACAGTCAACTACATTCCTACCAGAGATCAACATGATGTACTAACTAAAGGTCTCAACAGAGCTCAACATGAATGCTTAATGTCCAAGCTAGGCATCCTAAATTTATTTGAGATTACCTAGCTTGAGGGGGAGCGTTGAAAGAAGGAGATTGAGCTCATCACAAATGTGGGAAACCAATGAAACAGTAATAATTGTTTCCAGAAGTTAGTTAACTAACTAACTCTATGAAGTGGAGTTGTTCTGAGTTAGTTAAGTTATTAGTTTCTAGATTCTTCCATGTAACTATATATATAGTCTACTTAGTGAATGTAAAAGGCAGAACAATAAGATTCAATCAATACACAACTTCCCTCTCTTCTTCTCTACAGTTTCTTTCTTCTTTCTTCTTCTTCTGCACTAACAGATTACAGAGTTCATCATGGATGAACTCTGATTAAGTTCAGTTAGAATAGAAAATTCTTTTCCAAATAAACACAATAAATAGAGATTTCTCGTTGCAAATCAGTCGCCTCTTTTATTGTTTTTCTCATTATTTAAATTTTGAATTTATTTATTTGGTTGGCTTGAAGTGTGATAAATGCTAAAATTTGTTACCTATCAAAATAAATGCTTATATTCTTAATGTTCTTCCTTTTCTTTACATCTTCATATAAAGTACACATGTATGGTAAATGATGATTTTTTTAACAATCACTATCGTCACTATTCTGTTGGGAGCGCTTAATGAGACTTATTAAGTGCACGTTATATTTTGTACTCATAGTATGCACTTACTACACTCCTGGGAGTTTCAACTTTTAGAGATCTAGCTTTGTGGAGAGTCATCTGTCCTCTTCCACAATGACCATGGCATCCCTTATATTAATGTTGTTTCATTCATATTCGAACTTTGTACTAGTCGAGACACTTGTTTTTTCATTTATGCTATTGCTTCATGTTACACTTAATAATTTACTTCCGCGTAATTTTATTTGTGGGTAATAAATTCTTAATTTGTCTAGTTTTGGATCTCATCACGGTCGGGATGATTTGGATCGTGACATACACACAAAATTAAATTGATTACAGCATGTATATATAAAATAATTTCATGAACTAAACATATATATCCATGATGAATGAAAGCCAAAATTACATTTCAAAGAGAAAAGAATCTTCATTGTGAAAATACAAGTGATAAAAAAGAAAATATTTTAATAACAAAAGGATATACATATGGTGGTGTACAGTGATAAAAGCAACATTGGTACAAATATACATTATTTCATTGATATAATAAATATATAGTAATAAACTTGTTGAAATGAGAGATTGGTCAACGTAATCCTTTTGACCTCTTTCCAGTTAAAGCTTGTGTCTTGAGTAATGAACCACATAAAAAAATATTGCTTGATACTTTTCACCACAAATGCTGGTTTCCAACTATGAATATCTCATTTGCATAGTTTGGAACATAACAATTGAATTTCAAAAGTGTTGCTAGGATTTTTCAAAGTGTAAGTCTCATTTTTATTATTTGATGTGCACGTCATGTTCATTTGATTCCCAAGTTGGATGATCTGCAACAAGAAATTAGGTTGCATAAATAAGCAAGAATGTAAGAAATGAAAACAAACACATAATATCATGACAAAGCATCGAAAATCTCATTGAAAGTAGAATTTCAGAAAACTCATAATGTGACGACTATTTTCCTTACTCTAAAATATGCATAACATTAGTTAAAGTGATAGTTCTATGCAATTTTAGTTATTTTATCTTTTACTCTCTGATGTTTATGATTCTACCCCCACCATAAAATACATGAAGAGAACACTAACATAAATAGCATAACGTATGAGCCCTTTAAGCCTCAAAATGTGAAAAGCAAGGCAAAACACGAATAAATAGACTACAAGACGTGTAGTCTAATTATTGCAACTCTATCTTACACTATGACAACGGCCTTATTTTTTGCCCTTAATAGATATGTATTTTAATGATTCCGATTTAATAATATTAACTACATTTACTTTATTAAGATTTAATCACTTAATTGATCTGAATAGATTTGAATTAATCAAATTTTTAACAAAGTTTTATTATTATTAAGAGGCTATTCAAAGATTTTTACGAAGATGACATTTTCAACTACTCTGACCTTGTCCTTAGCCACTAACAACTATCACCGCACAACCGACCATTGTCTATCATCGGTCACCTCATTCACCACCGCCATCAATATTATTGTCAACCGATATTGTCATCACTCCAATCATACAATAACCATCACTACTTCTGCCAAATACTGTCAACCACCACCTCACAACCTAATAACTTATGAATATAATATTTAAATTATTTATTTGAACTTCATATTTATTTATAAAATAATTTTTAAGAATTTCAATATTGAGAAAACAATCAATTGTAGTTGTTCAGTATTCAAATTTAAATACAATATCTTAATACATATATTCAGATTTAGATATATTCAGATTTAGAAATATAACTTTGTCCCTTAAAGAATAAATGGCTGAAAAGTTTCCATGTTCTTCCTTTCCTGCCCCACCTCATGAGCCTACCCCCACTCCCACCCCCACCCTCGACCACCCACCCCTTCCCTCTTAAAATATAAGGAAAATGCAAGAAAAAGGACAAGAATATATAGAAAGCAATTCTAAGATAATAACAAAGTGGAAGAAAGATTTTACCGCACAACGTGCTTCAGTACAACTCCATAGAGGAGTTGGGACACAGCTTAAGTAATGACACCATGAGCAATGTGCATTACCGTCCCATCCCTTTGTTAATAGAACTAGGCCAAGAATAAACCTACAAATAAAAGTAACCATTACGACTACATTTCTTAAGCCAAGATAATATATTCTTGTATTCTACAATCAACATTCAGGTGATTTAAAAAATATCTATAAATAATTCTCGTAGAAGTAGAATTTGTAATCTTAAAAATAAGGCATGTTATATTCTATAATAGAAGTGGCATGACACCAACAAAGGTTGCAGTGGGATGGATATGATCCCTTGACCCTCAATCAGAGGTCTGGGGTTCGAGCCCTTAGTGTGAAAATCCTGTTAGGGGATGTTTTCCCTTCCGCAGATTAGTATTAGTCTGGCCCCAATGTGTATATTGAACACCGAGCGAGAAACCAAAAAAAAAGGTGACTTGATAATACAAACAAATTGTTAACACATTTTCCCTTCCGCAAATCGGGATTAGTCTGGCTCCAATAAGGATATCGAACATCGAGTGATAAATAGAAAAAAGTGACTTGATAGTACAAACTAATTGTATAATGTCAATATATATAAGTTAAACTCCTATTCTGGAAGAACCAAAAAACTAACAAAAATACTTACCCAGTTAACAGAATTGCTATTGACATCGCCAATAGTACGTACTGATAAGTCTTGTACTTAGACTTTTTTGATGCCACAAAATAACCAGGAGGTGCTTTGTTTAGATTAACCCATCCAAATTGAGGACGAAGCAAAAGGACACAACCAAGAAGAAATCCAGTTATAAATCCTCCAAGATGTGCAAAATTGTCCACATGAGGAAGAATTCCAACAGCTAGATTTATTGCAATTATGAGAAGCAGTGTAAGCAGTGTTGCCAACTGTTTGAGTTAAAAAAAAAAAAAAACGGATTAGGTGGTTCAATTTTGAAAAATACCAAAGGAAATGATAAGTTTGGCTTGCCAAATTGTTCAAGAGTTTATATTCTATTTACTGACAGGGTAAAAGATCTTGGACAAGAAGTTCAAATGCACTCGTCTATTAGACGAAACATTTAAACAATCACATGTTATATATTGAGACCATTTATACCTTAATCATCTGCAAATTGTCTCGTGTTTGTTGTTGACTTTAATAAAGTACCAACGTAAAATGAGTGGATTTCACATACCATAATATTTCGAGAAAAACGTCCAAATATACCCTTTGCTTTTGACATTGGTTTAAAATTACACTCAATTTATTGGAGCACCACTAGGGTCTAGGACAAACACCAGACCGTTGGTCAATGACAAGGGTATAAATGACCTCAAAGTATAAAGAGCAGTTCGGTGTATTAAAGCTACCGTTATGTGCGGTGTCCGGGAAAGGACCCCACCACAAGGGTGTATCGGACGCAGCCTTACCTTACAGTATAATCGGGATATTATGTATAGTAAATGGATACTTTTGATCTTTGGGCCTTTACACTATCAGGTCATGTAAATGGTGATTAAGGGAACTTGATTAAAATGTGGGATTAATTATCTCAAAAATAAGATAGATTACCTACCATTAGGGGTGGGCATGAAATATCAAAAATCAAATTATCAAATCGAATCGAAAAATTTGGTAATTGATAGTCGGTAATTTGGTATTTGGGAGTAAAATTTTAAAATTATAGTATTTGGGTTTGGAATTGGTAAAAAATATTACTACTGTTTGGTACGTATTTGATATTTTCCGAATATCCAATTATAGTTAAGTGGCCCATAGGCCACATACCTAGTTTACACTCCAAAGGCCACATACTTGTGTGAATATTGCTCAAGCAAACTTTGAACTGTTAAACATAAACATAAAGTAGACTCTTAACTTCATACAACTTACTTCCTTGCAATCAACATATGACAACTTTTGACGAAAATATCATCCTAAGACTAAAAATCAGGGCGTGGAAGGGAACAACAGAAAAGAAGTCTTCATGACATGATACATAACACCATTACTAGTTGCACTTGCCCAACTCTAATTATCCTAACATAGGTTGGAATATGGCTTTAACCAAGGGGACTTGGTCAAGCCTTCTTAATCCTTATGTTCACATGTCAAAAACAAATGAAAATTATTGCAAAACTCAATACTTGGCAGACAACATAACATATGTTGCTCTCCATCACATTTATAAGAAGAAATATTATGACTTTACATCACATTTACATTCAGTTCGTTACATCCAGTTCGTGTTACATCCAATTTGATGTAAATGTTATTCGTGTTATATCCAGTTCTTCCCTTCTGGGAGTTGGATCAAACTACAATAACATAGGCTTTAAGGTGTTTCATTAATTGAGTCACACATATCATCGTGTAACAAGACCAAACAAAATTAATTTTTTTTTTGAGGGGGGAGGGGGGGGGGAGGAGGGTAAAACTGTGTATTCAGAGGTGTAAAACTACCAAAAAAATTGAATTTTTCTCAAAACGTTGGTTGGAAATCACTACTATTGTCACCAAATAGGATCACTGCAAGCATGTCCAACTTTAATATGGTAATACCGAATTCAGTACCAAATCAAAATTTAATTTACCGATTATCGAATTACCGAACCGAAGTTTAATGGTATGGTATTTGGTATCTACTTTTATTTACCGATTATTAAATTACCGAACCCGAATTATGAAAATACCGAACCGAATATCGAACGTCCACCCCTACCTACCTTACAAGAACTCAAGATAGTGAAAAAACTCTTTATAATGTCAATCTATATAAATTTATTCGATAACACAGAGTTTAAACCATACCTTGTTTTCATATAATGTCCAATTTGTGATGAGCTCAGAAAGCATAGCTCCAAGTAAACCAAACAATGCACCAGAAGCACCAACTGAGATTTTTCTCTTCACAAATAGAGCTGATAACAGACTCCCTCCTACCCCAGCCAAAACATAAAGGGGACCAATTCTAACTACAAAAACACATTTAGTTGTTAGAAAGTAATTATGCCAAGATTGTTAAAATAAGTAGTTGGTCATGTTTCACTTGTTCCAAACAATGTTTCACAAGCAAGGTACTACAACTATTAATACTATATATGGTCAAAAACACATTTACATGCTCACTTTCTTGCGAGTTTCATCAGTGGAATCAGGATTTCCACTAAGAGCTTCAAATATATGACCAAAGGGGGTTCATACATTGCTCCGCCTCTTAGTTCCATACCTCAACTATCCATTGTTCTCTTTATCTACCTAAACTATTACTCCTTTGGTATTAAAACACCCGATGCTGAGTTGAACAAATTTTTGTTCCCGGTCTACAACAGGCGCGTGTAGGTCAGCTCAACATCTGTGCGTTTTAATGCAAAGTGAGTGGCAGTTTAGGAAGACAAATGGAATTATGGATAGTTAAATTAGGAAACTCGCAAAGTAATAATTTAAATATGTTTTTGACCATTAGCTCATAATATTTTAAACCATCAAATTAAGATGCGTAGAATAGCAGATAATTATTTGTGACACACATAATCTTTTAACTTGAAAACTAGACATTAAGTGTTGAACTTCTATATACCGATGTATATATATAAGTTAAGCCAATAAATATACATACTAGTTTATGTATATGCACAAATGCATTTAAATAATTGTTACATGTCAAGTAAACCTACAGCAACAAGTAACTATTAATAAAGTAATAACTTGTTTGAGAAAGTTATACATCTTCACATAAATTGAGTCGAGGGAATCAGAGTAGTACGTATCTTGACATATTAAAATCACCACATAAAAATAGGGCAATCATTTACTTACAAAATCCAAACTCTTGCTCTAGCCGAATACCCACAAATAACAAGCTCAACATATTGGCAGCAACATGGAACAGACCAGCATGTAACCACATGCAAGAAAACAGCCTCCATATTTGATGCCCTTCAACTACTTTGGTCACATCAAGTGCACCCAATTGTTGTAACCTATGAGAATTTCCAAAAAAAAAAAAAAATGATCATGTTATTGGAATATTACATTCGCCGACTCAAAAAATTACCCAGGATTTAAATGTTGTGGGTGCTTTAAAAAAATTTAATAAACAATGCAGCTGTAGGAATTTGATCCCAGGATGGGAGAAATGGAAGTTATGCCTAAAGCCAAAGCACCCAGCTATGCTTTTGTTCTTTGGGTCCTTTTTTATATATTTTACCATTTTCTCACAGTTTCTTATATAATTATACCTCTTCTACGTCGAGTTTAGTGGGTGCTCGAGCACCTCAAAAAAGCATGTGGGTCCGCCCCTGAGTATCGGCCTATTTTAATTCAACTTGTAAGCTAGTTTGAGTCTAGGACTATGTTGGTTCTGAGGTTTTACTTCATGTCTCAAATTAATACTTATTTTATATTGTTTGTGTGGGCACACTACACCCATATATATAATGTTCTATAGAAAGATTTAACTACGGAAACACATAAAATATTTTTTTCTTGCAAAGCAGCTACCGATGATAACTCTTTGTAAAAGGTGTCTCTACCAATGAATGCATATCTTGGGGTTGCTTTTTATATAAATTCTACAATGTATACGATAAGCTTCTGCCAAATATATTCTTATCTGTAAAGCGGTGTTAAATGATATCCCTCTCTAAAAGGTGCCTTCGCCACTATTAAAGCTTATATTCTTAGGGTTGCTTTATATATAAAATACTACATACATAATTTTAGATATAATGATTTATGAATACTAATTAACCTTAAAATCAATTACGATCAAGGATATAAAATGCAGAATGGGTACTTACGTTGTTGTGGATGGACCAAGTAAAGGGTTCTCATGAACATCTTGAAATGCAAACTGACCAAAGAAGTCGGTTCCAAAACAATTTTGACTATTACGAGGACAATTATTAATGTACATAACAACGATAAAAAGTGCAACATTGACTATAGTTATAACAGGGACTAGCCATGGGAACCATTTTTTATAAGGCTGGTAATTTGGTGGTGGAATCGGATGACGAGAAGGTGGGCGTTCGTCACGTTCCTCCAATTTTGGGCCGCTATTTCGAGGTTGTACTTTGATCTCAAGGTCTGACTCCGGCGTAGAATATCCCGACGGAGTCCTCCTTCCCATGATAATGTTTGCCTTCCTTAGATCGGAAGAACAAAGAGAAGAAGAAAAGGCGAAAAAAAGAAAATGAGGAGTTTGGGAATTTTTATGTGAAAAAGTTCATAGGTTGATGCAGCACTAATTGAGGGAGAGCATTTCAACAGGTTGCATGTTCTGAACCAGAGGAGAATAATGCAAAAACATACTTAAAGAAAGATAAACGAAAAAATGCTTGAGTTTAATTATATACATATTATTAGTTAATTGATCCGCGGATCTCGCAGTCAAGGTTAATTACATTTCAACACAAATTAATAAGATCTTAAATAATATATTTTACTCATTATGTTTATACAAGTTTATAAATCGAATGGCAACATGAATTATATTTTCATTTAAAAATTTTAGAAAAAAGATGGTGATATTTCTTTTACCCAACAAGTCGTGGGGACTCTTCATGATATTAATTTAACACGAATTAATTACAATGGTCTGCCTGTTTACTTGAACAAAATCCAACACAAACACTACTTCAGTTTAAAAATTATATAGACTTCTCATCAAGGTATTTATCCAGGAGTATTACACAGATTATCTTTTTAATTAATTTTTTCTTTATTAGCAGAGGTGTTAAACATTATAAGAATAAGTACAAGTGGGGGCTTAACCTTATCTCACAATATAAGTATAAAACTTTTATCTTTCGTTGAAGAAGAGTTAAGAAAGTAAATTAACTAACAAAAAAATTCACCTTATTGTATTTGAGTCTAATAGATGGCATTTGGCTTTGTCCAACTGATAAAGGCCTTTTAGACCATGATGGGTTCGAAATCGAGAGGGCGTTATGCGGTCCAAAACAGTGACAATTCAGAAGACAAATTACAATATACTAAAACATAATATTATTGATATGATTTGGCTAATTGACCGATATATTAAAAACCTAAATATAACAATTATAAAAACTCCTTGAACAAAATTCTCAAATCTTAAAAAAAATTCTCAGAAAGAGCTTAGCCAAATATGGAAAAATTTTATATTTTTCTTTCTGGAAAAGTAAAAGTAATTATGATATTACTTTTATATTTCTTAAAACTTAAATTTGGTAAAAGAATCCAACAAAAACATGGTTATTCGGGTTGGCATTTACCATCTTAGGCAAGTAATCCACAACCTTATTGGCCTCTCCTAGGCGTTTCATAGCTATAACAACATTAACTTGAATCATCATATGTCAAATTAAATCTTTTCTGTGTTGAGATTGAGGTTGTAATTGCATTGTTTTTTTCCTTCAATCATCTAGAATGAAATTTCTCTTCACAAATAAGCCTAGCCCTTCGAGGGATGCCAATGCTTCTGCCTGTAAGTTGTTGCCACGCTCCAAGGGAGAAAATAAAGCCATAATAAAGTCGCCTTTATCATCTCTCAGGATACCTCCCATGCCTACTCTTACAGATATTGTGCAAAAGCTCGCGTCTGTGTCCATCTTCATTTAACAATTGGTTTTAGTTTGAGAAAATTGTCACAAAATGTGATCCAATATAATGTCAAGGCCAAGTTAGAAAAGGTCTTATTGACTACACTTTCGATGTTCCAGCGAATGTGTTGAGTCATCATATATTTATTGGAACTTCTCTTGCCACCATATGTATTACATTCACAACTTTGCTTCCATATTTTCCAACAAACATAAATTGAGGCATACAGTAGAATCAATCTTTGTACTGTGTTAGGCTTTTTTTTTGGTAACTAACCGTTGTATTTAATTACCAGAAGTAACATTACAAATCAAGCAACTAATTACAACACGCTTTGTTCTTGATTGAATCACATCCAAACTAAAGCTTTAACATAGTACTACTGCTCAAAACTGAAGATTAAGCAAGAAATTCTTAATGTCCTGTTGGGCTTTAGCAGCAGAACTGTATCTCACTACAAGAAAAACAGCCTTTAGAGAACGGAAATCCGGTCCTTAAAAGTCCAATTCTGGTCGCAAATGCTCTATCAGGATGGGAAAATGTTGGTCGTGGCTCGGCCTAATAGACTCCTTCGCTAAAGGTCAATTGTGACGAGGTACTCTAGCTAGTCGTTAAATGGCATTAGAGACGGTAACATATCCGGTCTCAAAAACATTTTTAGACATTGTATATCTCGTCCCAAATTGATGATTTTCATCTTTAAAACGTAGTTATTTTTTGGTCGCTAATCCTTTTTGCGACGAGTAACTACCTGGTCCTAAATTACTCTATCACGACGAGCAACTAACTTGTCCTAAATTAATCTTTAGAGAGAAGCAACTACCTCATCCTAAATTAATCTTTAAAGACAAGCAACTAACTCATCCTTGATTAACCTTTAGAGACGAGCAACTAACTCGTCCTAGATTGCTACTGAAATCATTAAATTTATATAATTCATTGCTAAATGTATAATTGCTGTTGAAAATGTCAAAGGATGATAAATCTAGTCTCAATATTTGCTAAACGAAAAAAAAAAAAAACTTAACCAATTAACATCCTGAGCTAGAATATGATGTCAATAGTTTCAATATTTGCTAAACAAAAAAACTTAACCAATTAACATCACGAGTTAGAATATGATGTCAATAGTTTCAATATTTGTTAAATAAAAAAAAATTTAACCAGTTAACATCCCGAGCTAGAATATGATGTCAAGTTTAGCAAAATAATAATGAGTTTGTGCATTTTCTAAACTTGCATCTTCACTTGTAACTTCAATCTTCGAAAATCTGTAAGAACAAAATTTTGAAAAGACAATTAATAACTATTGGTATATAATATAATATAATATATTTAACAAACAAAGAGTTGAAATACAGTGTAGCAATGAAAAACTGACTTAGCCAATGGATCAAACAAGTACACAGAGTTGAAAACTAAGTCCAACTATGAGATAAAAATGAAAAAAGTACCCATTTTCTTTCAATTTGCATTGTTTGATTCACGAAATAAAAAGAAAATATAAGCACTAACTAGATCAACGAAAGTACTTAGATGTTTTTTGGGATGAAGTGAGAACTACTGCAAAAATGTTAACACTAGTAAAAATTCAGCATAATTCTAAAAGCAGTGTTCTATATGATTCAAGAAAAGCTGAAGCTTGACAGAATGAGCATTAAGCACCTTGCCTAAGGTATGCATTAAAGTTGGAGACAGGAACATTTAAGCTTCTTAGCTATATATCTGCTATTATCTCTGCTCCTACGCCAGTTCTACTAGTTTACTCCTGGGCACTAATGCCCCAATGCCTTGTAATAAATATTATTAGTTTCTAATTAAATTTTTCCCTTTACCGAAAAAAAAAAAGTTTCTTAGGCCTTTTCTCCAACACTACACAAATCAGCAATGGCGAAGTGAGGCAGAGGTTGGCCGAGGAAAGACCTGACTGAGACCATGACTAAGGGTAAATAAGGAGCTAGTGGATCCTCAGTAATGAAGAGCCAGTTGCAACAGAGCATGTACACACTAATAGAACAATAAATCTAGGTGTCGTGGCGGCAGTCCCACAAAATGAAGGTGTTGGGGTAAAATTGATGAACCCAAAGCTTGGTGTGGGTGGTTCAAAGCTTAAAGAGGCAGATCCAAAGTTGAATATAACTGGTGTAAATCTAAAGGTGGTAGAACTATAAACACAGCTAGCGAAGAAAGGCATGACACAACAAGTACTGTAAAGGGATGCTATGGGTGATGTTCTTTACATATATGAATTCATACATTGCAGAAATATGGAATAATATAGCTTTACCGAAATTATTCTTACATGACGAGGGATACCATGCTGTGAAATTTCAGAACCAACAAGATGGAGATGAAATCTTATATTTCGGACCTTATACAATAGTAGATAATTTAGGAGAACCAACAAAATAGAATATCCTGCCTCACTGTTAGATAATTTGGGGCAACAATCAATTAGTTACGTGGTTGGAAAGAAAGTTGTTACGGATGAAACTTTAGATGATGATCGAGATGGTGTTCATGCTCTTGATTGAGCCATGATTGTGTTTCCTGAGCTCGATAAATTTGGGCAGCAATAAAGTGGAACTGCAACTGTAGAAAAAATGTAAAAATTCAACGAAGAATATAGTTTTGGGGAATTAGTTTTCTAATGAACAAGGCAACGGCATTGCAAGAAATTCTAGTCATGAATGGCATTTTGTCTCACACAAAAAATTGGTGGTTCGAAGTCTAAATAACCAGATTTGCACCATGAAAATAATGCACAGGTTGGGTTTGATACAAGTAACCGTGTAGATGAAGGTACACAGTTCGAAGTGCTGTGATATGAAAATTTTGGACAGTAGTTGATGGACAATGCAGTTGGAGTAACGAGTAGAGACAAGGGTGTTTCTTAATATGTTCAGGGGTAATGTAATGCCATAAATATTTCTCAAGATGTGACAAGCAGAGAAAGATAACTTTGTTTCAAGAATACACCATCTTTGATTGCGCAAGAAATTCTAAACAAATTGGGACTGAATTAGGTGTCACTGAAGTGTGAAATTATATAAAGCCACAACAGGGCGAGAAGGAGTAGCAGTTGTTATTTTTGAGAAGGAGTTGAAGCTTAATGAGGCACAACTAGTGGCTGTTGAGGATAATGTAGCAAAGAGTGGCCCTTCGACACCAAGAGTTACTATGTTGAATGTACATCCTAGGGTATCCCAAGAAGTTGGATTAAATACACCAATACATGAGATCTTTTCTCAAATAGATTCTACATGTAATTTGGTCTCTTCTAACAGGGAAAAATATGTTAGGACTGAGTCATTGGGCTGACATGGTGGAGGAAGAAGGTGAGGAGCTTATATCTCTTCCTACGCCTGGTAAACTGAGCCCCAAAGAACCAACCTTTATGCCCAAGGGTAGTGACATTATTAACACTTCATCTCTGCCACTTACTGGACCTCAAGCACAAGATTTATCAAATAGGTCACAAGGGAAAAAATACTTATGACAAATTAAATTACCTTAATGATTATGTTAGCACAGCTACAGAATGGATGTCTAGCTTGATATTTAGGTTGTTTACTTAGTTTAATCGGACAGAAGAAGAAAGGAGCCAGAAGCTTTAGTCTGGGTGATTTATGCTACATTTCAAAAGACAACACAATCAAAAGTTTTTGGGTTTGCAATTTAAAGAAAGAAGATCCAATTGAACTTCCATTGATTGAATTTGAGGTAATAGCCACAGTAAAAAACAAATTCAAAATAGAAAACAAACTCGGGGAAGAAGAATTTGGTCCAGTTTTCAAGGTAACTACACTTTTTGTTAAGCGCGTAACCTAATATGTGATCAAATACACACAAATATGTGGTCTGATCATTTTACTTTTAATTGGCGGACTCTACATAGGAAAAGCTAAAAGGTGGATCAGAAATAGCAGTGAAAAGGCTTTCTAATCAAACAGGGAAAGGCATAGAAAAGTTCAAAATGCTGCATTCTTGTTCTTGGTTCATCTATGTTAACCATCTGTGTAACGAATTGCAATATATTTAAGTTGTGCAGAAGTGCCTAATGTTAATGAAAAAATATAAAAATTGGGGTATATTATTACTTATTTGGTCAGCAAATAAGCCATTGGTCATTCATTTAAAACGGTGAGGTCGTATGAGGGATATGTGATTGTTGAGCAGCAAAGAATTCTTGCATTTTTTTTATTTTTTCTATCTCATGTTCTATGGTAGACAATCATTGAAGGATTTGTGTTTTTCATTCAAATATTTTTTTTTTTCATTCAATAACTTATTATCCTCTCGAGTTGACCGTAGAGCGGCCTGTAATTCAGTCTTTGAAAAAGTGCCCCCTTTCATGTCTTTTGCCTTTACTCCACCGCTAAATTCAAATATATGACTATGATTTTGAGATCCACAATATTTTTCTACAATTTCTATGCTAGGTAGAGATAGATATTTATTCACAATTTCATCGATCTGAGCCTACAAAATATATAAAAGGACATTTTCTATTCGAAGCAATAATAACTTAAGTAATTTACATATTCGATTTACCAAACGCACATGTTTTTTAATTGCTTCAGGTTTAACAAACTTGTTGTCTTTCTTACGAGTCTCAAAGAAAATAATTGTCAAATCTGTAGGCTTTTCATTTTTTCCACCCTTTGCATCAAAGAGAAACATGTTAAATAATACCGCATGAGTATTTTCTTTAGGAAAATAATTTGTGATACTACGTGCTGATAAATTATCTCTCGAATAGGCTTGCTACAATATGATGAAGCACTGTCAAATTAGTTTGTTGTTGTATTCTTTATGCTTCTCGCCTATATTTTTAATAATAAGCTTAACATGACTATTGAAATGCATTGCAAGATACAAAACACATCAGAAGAATACACTACATCTACAGGAGAATTGAATTTAAGAGCAACAAATGAAGTCTATAGTGCAACACTAGCAGGTAATACAGAGCAACATATACAGAACCATTGAATTTTTCAGAAAAAGAAGTTACTCCACACACCATTGTAAAGCAAGTAATACAGAGCTATGAAATGGAAGATTAAAGACAAAAGTTAAAGTGCAATTTTCCAAACTAAAAGTTTCATATTCCTTACTAAGAAAACCTAAAAACTTTAGAAACAAAAATATTTCTTAACTATCCACTTCCAGTCCTTCTTCTCTACTCTCCCTGGTTTAAACTTAAGAGCCTGTGTCATTGACTTATTCTTCATATACTTAATATGCAAGTGTCCTCTCCATTTATTCCACAACCCATTCATGTCAATATTCTCAAATTTATCCTACAACAATCAAAACAAAAATCAGTTAGAATGAAACAAAAGAAAAGGTCCAAATGTCCAGTCATACTATCGACTACATTTGTTACCTTAATAGCTGCCCACATGTGATACAAATTTTGTTTCTTAATATCACTCCATGATGATACAACCAATATACAGATGTTACTGTCACAAATAAATTTTACCAAGTATCTCAAAAATAAATTATTATTTTTTTCAACCGTTTGATTATTGTAAAAGGTTACCTTCAGCTTCTGACCGACTTCAAGTGATGCAACTTTCTTGCACTTGTTGCTCCCTCAAACTCTTTTTACCTTTCTAGGATTAGATTATCCTATAGCTGCATAATTTGGTAAGAACTATAGAAATAAAATTTAGTTCTACAAATTTAATAATACATGAATTCTAAAATATCATACCTATTTCAGTAGTTTGAGAGGGTTTCACAACTTGGTGAAATATTGATTTGTATATTCTCTTTCTCAAGAGTTAGAATTATCATCCTTTGATCACATTCCTTGATTAGATCTCACATTACTCTTAGAAATCTCTAACAAGGAGCACACAGATCTAGGTATTAGATACCACATTATTCGTAGAATCCCCTAACAAGGAACTTACTTTTGTATAATGTGATGAATGTGGAAAAATACTCAATAGATTTGAAAAACTTATTTTTTTCAACCTCTTTAGTGCATTGCTTAACTTGATTAGTATATGGAGGAAATGGAGTATGAACTTGCATATATGCTTTCTCAAGAACCATGAAGTTCTTACATATCACTCTCATTCCTTGATTAAAAGACATGGTAAAGTTTTTAAGTTCTTCTTCTGATCCCTTTCCAAGAGCACCTAGAGAAAGAAAATTATATTACTAATACGTAAGTTATATATGCAATCAAAAACTCAAAAGATTAGGAAAAAAACTACTTGTTTCAACCACTTTCGTAAATTTCTTAACTTGATTAGTAGATAGAGGAAATGGAGTAGGAACTTACATATACTAGTTCTCAAGAACCATGGAGTTCTTATGTGTCGTTCTCATTACTTGACTAGAACACATGGTAGAGTTTGTAAGTCCTTTTCCTTGCCATTTCCCAATAGAACCTGTAGAAAATAAATCACTACTTTTTGATATGATTTCACTATGACTAAAAAATAGCTTGTTGAAAACAATTCCTAGGTCACTTTAAAAGACCATGTACATTTTAATAGGTTGTAACATATCGTCGGATGAAGCAAACTTAATCCTATTTTACTATTATTTAATAATCACAAGTAGACCTACCTCAATAGGAAGTTGTTTGAACAACTTACTTGTTTCAACTTCTTATGTGTATTGCTTAGCCTGATTAGTAGACGGGAGTAATGAGGTATTAACTAGCATATGCTCTTTGCCAATAACCATAGAGTTCTTATGTATTGCTCTCATTCGTTGACTAGAAGACATGATAAATTTTTTAAATCCCTCTTATGCTTCATTCCCAATAGCAAGTGGAGAAAGAAAATCATATTTATTAATACTTGAGAAATTATATTCTGTGGAACAAGGAAAAGCGGCCTAAAATAAGTTATAAGAATAAGTTATTTTGATAGACCAAAAATAAGCTATAGTGTTTAATTCAAGTTATTTATGAAATTAATAACTCAACTAGATTTAAGAACCCTTACTTGTTTCAACTTCTTGGATGTACTATTTAACAAGATCATTAGGATGATAAAATGAACTCTTAGTTAGAGTTTTCCCTTTTGTTGTCAAAGATTTAAGCCCTAGTCCTCGTCCCTTTCCAATTGTACCAGGTGTGTAGTAATGAATATTTGATAGTACTTTTCATAGTTGATCCATCCTCATTTTTAATCTTCATATTGAACCTACAAAAAGATTCAAAAGTAAAAGAAAATAGTAAGAAAACTTCTTATCCAGTGAACTAAGAAATACAGTCAATGTCATCTTTACTCTTTGTAAAAACACAAAACCTATATAATAAGTATTATAAGTTAAAATTCTAATACTAAAAGAATAGAAGTTCTTAGAAATAAGTAATTATCAGCTACTTCACTTCACCAGTACTTTTATATTTTTGTTGTGAAGGACTAAGTCATCTACAACATCTGAAGGACTTTCCAAGTCATCTACAACATCATCGTCCATTTGTTTCATAATCTCATAGGAATAAAAAGGTTAAGTCTTCTCACTACATGTCAATCTTTGTTGGAATTATCATTAGCATAAAACACTTGCGATGCTTGATCCGCTAAAATAAAAGGATCATTTATTTTCAAAAATCTACTCGAATTCAACTTACAGTCATATTCATCTCTTTTTATTCATTTTATTTGATCATACACATCAAATTAATTACACGGAAAAAAATCACTCTTATATCCGGGACAAACTCCAATTTAGTTACATTTGCTAAAACTCTATAGTAATCAAACACTTCACTATCTACATCGTTCTTGCTAGCAACAACAACGCCACAAATTTGAGTCCTTAAAGTTAGATCATGATTTTATACATGAAATGTATATCCATATACAATATAACCATTACAATATGTTAAATATTTGGTAGAACCACGTGAAAATGAGAGAAGATCTTCCATGAATTGTCTATTATCTTCTTTAGGCAATTGTACGACCTAAAAAATAAGATTGTAGTTAATACTTCAAAATGAATACTACAACATTAAGATATCAAATCTAATG
Source organism: Capsicum annuum (assembly GCF_002878395.1). Lineage (NCBI taxonomy): Eukaryota > Viridiplantae > Streptophyta > Magnoliopsida > Solanales > Solanaceae > Capsicum > Capsicum annuum. The sequence continues at coordinate 26,161,254 of NC_061116.1, read as the reverse complement.
TTTATGAATTGCTCATATTACTTACCCTGTCTTTAAACTGATTAATAAATTCTCGGTCCCATTCTGCATCTGACAAGTGTTGAGCAGTATCCATATTTGTAAACTCTCAACAAAATTGAGGTTAATCATAAATTTCATAAAGAAACGATATTACCTTAAAGAAAATTAGAAACTAAAATGATACAAAAGAACTCTTCATACTCGAGATATGGTAATACTTCATCATGATTCTTCAGAATATATATATATATATATATGCTTTTTTCAATTTATTTTCTTCAAACTCACATGGATCTTTACCTCCCAGAGTTTTGCTAGGTTGACAAAATTTCAATAAACCTCCACTAGAATCTTTTTTAAACCGCCATAACGATTTAGTTCAGATCTATTGTAATTTGTGTCGATTTTATGCAGACACCTTGAACATAAGGTCATATATTCATTTGTAAGGTTATCCCTCTGCAATAGAACCTTCTATACATGTCATATTTTCAATGAAAAATTCTAAAAAATATAACTATCGCTCGATAAGATACATCCACCGATAATGAATAGGCCCAGCAATCTTAGCTTCACCAGCACCATGACATCAAAATAATGAGGAAATACCTTTTATAAATTAAAAAGTGTAATGGTAATTTGCTCTTCAATATGTTGTAGCTCATCAATCCTCAACTCCTTTGATCCAAGAACACAGAAAAATAAAGATAACTCAATAGGAGAATCACACACTTCTTTGGACAACATACCACAAAGTGCAAGAGGGAGTATATGTTGTAAAAGAACATAACAATCATGACTTTTCAACCCATATATCTTGTGTTCTTTCAAGTTTACACATTTATAAATATTAGATTAAAATCTATTGGGGACCTTTAAATTCTTCAAGAAAATAAATAATTTGTGCTTTTCTTCAGAAGACAATGTGTAGCATGCAATTGAAACTTTGTAACGACTTAAATTTTTGATGAATTTGTGAAATATGTTTTTCTATGTGAATTGAATATTTTACCCCTCTCCTTGGTTCAGTTCTTTTATTTCTGGGGTGTGGGTATGATTGACATGATTTCTAATAAATTTTGGTGTGAATTATGTGATATTGTGATTTTTTGTGGCTTGAGAAGTCTTATAGTTGACTTCAGTCAATATTTTTTTATTTGAGCATCGAATGGCAAAACGAACTGCACCAGTAGATCTAAAATATCAATTTTAGGGTGATAATATAGTTGGCGTAGTTTTATGACTTTTAAATCTCATTTTGATCCTCGGTTTGAAAAATTATGATTTTGAATTTTGGGGGTCAACTTTATGAAAATAATTTTTTTTAAATCTTATATTGTCGTTGAGTCTGGAGCATTGAATTTTATAGGACAGCATATTTTTTTGCGTTCACGAGATTTCGAATGAATCCCGAGGGATCCACGAAGACTTGGACCCTATATATACATATGTTTTGCCATTCTTTTCCTCATTTGTGGGACTTGGAGCTTAGGGTTTCACATTTTTGAGCAATTTCTTCTATTTCTAAATTTGGATAAGCTTCTAAACATCTATTTCAACTACTTTACTCTAATTTTATCATCTATTTCTTATTTTAACATGGATTAAAGTGGAAACTCGAGATTTTGTATTATTTGGGTCTTGGGCCGGATGCTTTTGTTTATTTATTTTGGTACAATAAAATAGTTGTAGCCACAAAAATTAATCAAAAAAAATAAAAACTCCAAATTTTGGCTCGGAAGATCCAAAATTGTATTTCTCCGATTTAAACCCCGATTTCAATACATTTTCACTTGGGTAAGTTTCTAATCGTATTATTATTACTTTTCTATAAATTTTATCTTCAAAACAGCTTCAATTCTTGATTTTTAAAATGAATTTTGAGGATTTTACCTGGTAAAGCTTGAAATTGATTTTTCTTTGATTTGGATCTCGTTTTTGCTTGGGTTTTCAGCTGTAGACTACTAAGAATTTGGAAAATGTGTTTTTGAAATAAAATTAGAATTTTGCCCTTCTTTTTCAAAATTCATTTTGGGGGTCCGTTTTGATCCTGACTTGAAAATAGGCAATATGGGCATCATTGACTTTGTTTTGATGCATAGATTCTATATTTTCATGTTTTAGTTGATTATGGGTCCGTTCTTGATGAGTAATACTTTGAATCTAAGGGTTGCAGACCAATTTTCAGCATCTGAGGTAACTGATAACTTAACTTCTTTCGGACTGGGCTGGGTAGTTAATATTGATACCAAATCATATTAAGGGTGTGGGAACTAATCATAAAAATGGCTAAGTTTATTGTATTGTGTTGTGTCTTTGTGGGGTCCTATATGTTGATGTATTTGATAGTTTTGAAATATTATTTGCTATGTGTAATCGTGTGGGGTCTTATATGAAATTGTTGGCCTTGTATATGTGGAATTGATTATATGTTACTAATGAGAAGGCCTAACATGGTATCAACTGTATATTATGATGTATTCATACTTTGTTGGTATCACGACCCAATTTGGGGTCTTGGCCCCGACGAGCATCCCAAACTATCAAAGACCGAGAGACCCCTATAATGGCCCAATCCACTAGTGATATTATCTACTTTGGGCCTAGGCGCCCGTACTGCTTTAAAATGTGTCAGAAGGGAGTAAGGCTTGCTTACTTGTATACCCAGTATCCCTCCTATATTTTACCAATATCAGACTCTTTATCCTAAGTTACGGTGTTGCACACACACGCCCCCTTATAAACTCAGCTGCCTCGTTGAGGTTTGCCCTACCAAATGGGATTTGCCTAGACTCAGGACTAAGGTTTGCCCTGTATTACCGGGATTTGCCTAAACTCAGTTTGAATTCTAGCCCACATAGGTAGGGATGACACAAGAGCGGCTCTGATACTATTTTTGTCATGACCCAAGACGAGGCTCTAGCCATAATGGGCATCTCGAATCATCAAGGCCCGAGAGATCCCTGTAATGGTCTAACCCACTAGTTATATTTTATGCTCTGGGACTAGGCTTGCACGACTTTAAAATGCGTCACTAGGGAGTAACTCTTGCTTACTTATATACCCAGCATCTCTGTTATGTTTTGCTAATTGTGGGCTCCTTATCCTAAGTTGGGGTGTTACAATTGGCATTTGAATTATGTTGGATTTAATGGATGGTTGGAAAATTAAGTGGATATTTGGATCACTTGGTTGGTCTATTAGTTGGATATGGAAACACTCGTGTTGGTTGGTTGTGAGCATTTCATCCTCATATCATACTTATTCATTAAATATTGATACCACTGTGGAAATATTAGAAATACCAAAAATACTGTCTTTTTCTAATAGAAAATATGACATCTTAAAAACCCTCCCTGCGAGATCTATCGAGGAGAAGATATAGATATGGATTCTATACGGGTTAGCGAACTCCCCCATAGGTCTTCCATCGGGAAGCTTTAGCTTTGTAGGTATAAACGGAGGTTGTCCAACAACCTCGTGTATTACATCATCATTATTTTCATTGCACTTACATTATTGTGTCTATGTTGTGATTGTATATCTATCTTTGACTTGTTATCTATCCATTTGTTCTATCTGTCTTTACTTGTACTTGACGTTCATATATATGTTTGATTTTTTCCTCTATTTGGATATGATATAAATGTATACTTGTATTCATTTCTTGTATTTTTCTGTAATATATATGAGTATTATAGATCTATTAGTGGAAATGATGTGTGATACCATTGTGGGACATTTTTTAACTGCAGGTTACATGCCCACAATGGGTATTTTGTATGTTTCATTATCTACTTTTCTCAGTTGACCTATGATACCTACTGAGTACAAGTGGACCGTACTATTCCCTTTTGGTGTAAATTCTTATTTGTACCCCACATTGGTTGATTCGAACAATATTTGGAGCTTTATGAGGTAGCAGTTGATTTCATGCGTCCGGAGTCTACTACTATCTCTTCTTATTAGACTATGTATTTATTAGTATTTAGAGATAGAGTTTTTTCTATTTTAGATATCATTTGTATTTGGACTATGATGTGTACTAGTTATGTCCTTAAACTGTGACACCAGGTTTTAAGAGTTTGGCATGATATATTTGGTTTTACACTTTCTGCTTGTATTATGTTGATGTGGTTCAAATTTTTTTTAGAACCCTTACCTTTGTTATTGGTGTTATTTTCTTTTTCATATCAATTTGGGTGATAGGCTTACATCAAGTCCCTATGGTTTCCCTTGAATATGAGAACCCCTAACTTACTCAGAATCCACACTTCATGTATTATAACAGCTACATCCCCACCTAGCTAAAGCAATGCAACCTACCCTTAAACTTTTCCTCTTTTGGCATCATCAAAGAGGTTATACATTAAACCTAGCACAGATAAGCATACATGTTAATTCATAGCCATTGGGGCAACACTTACATGAGCAAGAAGGGATCAGACAGAATTGAGAGGTGATAGCATAAGTAAAGTTCATTCATTTATTGATTAGTACCAAACACCATTCAAAAACAACAACCATTAAAAATTTCAAAACAGCAGTGCCAGGTACACATCAAAGACAAAAAATAGAAGAGAACAGATTTAAGAGAAGGACTGAAAAGGGACCAAGGTGGAAAAGAGTCAGGAAGAAGCACCAGGATCTTGATATCATTATCTAAGGAGTAAGGTCAATCTTTCACCTTATCTATCATGAGCCTTGAGCATTTGTTGTGTCAATTCTCCATTCATTATAGTCAAGTCTTCCACTCTGGCTTCTAGCTTGTTCACCTTTTCATGCAGGGCCAATATTTTCATTCTTCAACTTTCCAATTAAATTGGTTCCCTCTTCTTCTCCTTTTATTGAAAAAGACATCTAGTTTGCTAAGTCATCCCCCCTTGCAACATTCAACATTGAAGTAGGCAAATACTCTGTTCAGCAAAAGACCATATGCTGACCTATGCTCTCAATCTTTTGTAGTCATGACTGTATTAATATGTTCCATGACAATTGCACGAAGGTTCACTCTTTGATATACAAATAACACTTTCGTGAGGTATAAGTTAGGACCAGTCACAAACTTTGTTTTAGACCTAGTAAGTAATGCCCGAATCACAAGCTCAAACAAAAACTGAAATTCTCCCTTGAGAGCCCTTTTGTCAAAATATTTGGTGTTGGAGTCATCAAGTACACCACAGATTTTCAGAAACTCAGCAATCCCCTCCCCTGATTTTATAGACCTGATTCCTTTAGTAGGAGAACTAAGTATTTTAGATAGTGTATCTTCATCCAATCCCATATCCACATCATTCAACTATAAAGATAGATACTGGCGAACTTCAGAAATTTCCATGTTATGATAAACATTCTTTCATATTCCTCATACAAATAAGGAACAACTAACTCAAATAAGTTCTCCCAATTCTAAAACTTTACTAAGTTAATCAACTCATTATTTCTGGTGTATCAGCCACAGTAGAGTCAGAAATTCATTTACTTAGGACTTCTTGGTCCTTAATAATTCCTTTCCTTATCTCTCTAGACAGGTTTTTCTCTTTTATAGATGAAGCAGACACACTCTTTGAGGTCCTGGCTAATTTGGAGCTGGGAACTGGTCCCTTGTTAACAACTGGTTCTGATCCTTTTCTCTTGCCAGTCATAGTGGACACTGGTTTCATAACTAACAACCTCTTTCCTTACATTAGACATGCATCCCCTTTCTTTTCATGTTCTCTTTTGCACCAGTAGTGTATTTCTCACTATCAGATTCTAGTGACTTATCTTCATACTCACTCAAGCCTTCAAATATGTGCTCAATTTCACTATCCTCACAGTGTTGAACAGGCTCTCAGTATCATCGTCTTATTCTTCAATGTTTACTGGTCTTTTAGTACCAAAGCCGACTATGACTATTTTACTTTTCTCTTGTATTCCTCTTCTTCAGTTCTTTTCTTTCTAGCTCTATTATTGCTTGGTAGATCAATAATGGGTGGAAGTACCACATCATCATTGATTCTTTTAAGGAGGTTATTTTGCCTCCTGGTGGAAAAGGTTGAAGCGGGAGGTTCCTATCTAGGAGGTTTAGTTCTCGAGGCTATCAGACTTTGAGCTCTTATCTTTTTACTCATGGCTAAACAAAAGCCTCTTTTGGAGTTGAAAGGTCTGAGAATGATGAGAGGAGCAAGATATTGAACGGTTAAGAAACTAATAAGAGTGTGAGAGAGTTTGTTAATATATTTTTTTTAAAAGAAGGGACAAAATGATCTGAATTTTTCATTATATAGGGCATAAGTGAATGGTTGACATAAAAAAATTTGAAGAGTCTGATGAGACGTGTCTATCAGATGTACGGCCTGATGGACTTAAAGTGTAAGTGTCAACCTTTTTGTAAAAATGTGAGAGAGTGATGTGACACAGTCTTAAATATTTAAAATGGTCATTATTTAGGAATAGCAAGTGATACTATCCCGACTAGGGACCTGGTCCCTGAGCAATGTCTAAACTTAACTACTGTGTGCTTTCTCACCCTATTTTTCATAACTTCTCCTCTTTACCATGGGTTTATATCTTCAAAGATATGAGACTAAATTAGATATGTATAACATTATCCAACGAGGATACCTTCTTACCAGTTTATAGCCATGTCGGAGAATTATGAGAGTAACAGCATCAATTAGATCCCATCACCTCTGTTCTTTCTTGTTCTTCTCAACCAGTATCATACTTGCTTTCTTCAGGGATACACTAGATATAGGTCCTTCAGGACTTCAAGAAGATTAATTTTTACCCTTATCTACATCATCACCAGCATTAGCAGTTTTAAATCTTTGATTCAATTACCAAGGAGACATTGCCTCCACTAAGGGTCTTCAGCAAAAGGTGACCTTCAAGTCTTCAATTTTGTACTTTGACCATGCATTATCATCATTCTTATTAGTTGCCTTCTCTTTCCTAGACCTATCTATATCATAGATCATTTATTGGTCTTAGGAACCCATTTCAGACTTGGTTCCCAATAATAAGATAAAGAAAAGATCAGCTTCTTTTTTTCCCAGCTTGGTAAGTTTCTCCTTTTTTTACTTAAATAAGAGTAGTGAAATCCCCAATTCCTCTATGAGTTGGAGCCCTGGATAGACACATTTCTCTTATGTGACCATCCTTTTCATAATGGAAGCATAGAAAAGTATCTTTTTCCTTTGTAGGCAGGACAAGAGAAGGAATATCATGAGCCTTGGCAGTTTGACAGTGATACTCTGATCCTTCCCTGCTGCTAGACCATAGGCTGGTGAGATAATTTGGACCCTATGATGGAGTAGTCCATTTGAGTGCTTTATCAAGCCCTGTCATCACCCGAACCAGTTCCTTTTCAAGCACTAGGTTTCTTTTAAGTGAAACAGTCATTTTGGCCTTAGTTTCAGTCAATTCTTCTTTCAGCTAAAACTATATTCTGTTTTCTTTATTTTATTTCCCTTGTAATTTCTCTTGGTAATTTTATCTAACCTTTTATTCAGAAGATTATTCTTGCAGGAGAGAGTCTTGCAAGTATCTCGATGCTTAGCCACTTACACACTTAACTCCATTATTTTTTCTTCACATTTATCCAAATCTTCCTTCAACTTTACCTTCTCATTGGTGAGTTCAGCTACTTGGACACTTTGTTCCACCACTTCTTCCTCACATTTTTCTAAAGCTTGCCTCAAATTTTTTGTCCTTAGCAAGATTTCACCTGTGAATCAAGCAGCACAAATACAAGAGATCTTAGTTTAATGAGGGAGTAATCCTTCAGATTTTCCTTGATGCCAAAAAGAGTTATTGAGTTGTCTTCATCATTCTCAGTATTTGTCGTCAAAGCATAAAGTGAGTTAAAGACTGATACTTCATCTTTCATAACAAGGTTCTAAAAGAAAGACAAACCTTAAATAGAACCTAACCCATTTTCCAATTTTGTTCGATTCGGATCCCTCCGTTGTTTTCTTTTCCTTCCGCACTACCATCATGAAAGTATCTCCTCCCTTTTGTAAATCATCTAAGTCACTTGAAGAGTCACCCCAATAAGCTTCCACACTTGATTAACAACCTTGTCTACTTCATCCTTCTTGCTAAACCTTATAGGAACCCGATCCTTCTCTCTTTCTTTACCAGTATCTTTCTTAGCATATTTCTTGTATTCAATTTTATGCATAGAGCAATCTTTAATATAGTGACCAAGCTTGCCATATTTGTGACAGGTGTCACTTCCCTTTCCTTTGCTTAAGATCCTACTAGAATCTCATCTTTTAGGCAAGCCCCCTGACCTTCTTAAGGCTTTAAGAACCCTTTTTGCAATATAGGTTGTCTTCTCATCTTCATCACTGGTAGATTTTTTTGCATCCTTAAAGACCAAATCCTTTTCAACCTTAGTCTCAACTTTTAATTCCCCAAGTTTCTTCAACATCTCATAGGTTTTTAGATTGCCTATGAGCGCATCCATGGCCATCTTATTTAGATCTCTATCTCTTGGGATAGCATCAACTTTTCTTTCCCATATCTTTGGCAGAATGTTTTAGAATTTCCTAAATTATTTTTGAGTTGGAATGACCTCACCAAGACAAAATAGTTCATTGGTAATTGTAGTAAACCTTGTGTGTGTCTCTTGTATGAACTCCCCTTCTGTGTCTCTTGTATGAACTCCCCTTCTTCCATGGTGAAAGTCTCATATTGGCTTGTCAACATATCCACTTTTGACTATTTTTCCTGAGTAGTTCCCTCTTGGATTGTCTGGAGGTAATCCTATATTTCTTTAGTAGTTTGATAGACAGAGATCCTATTGTACTTATTAGGACCAATACCATACACAAGGATCTTCTTGGCCTTGTAGTTCTTTTCTATTTTTTATCAGTATCATCAAAATCCTTCTTGTTTTTGAAACTTGTGAAGTTTCATCATGAATCTTCACTGGATTTATAGGAATAAAATGACCATCCTCTATGATATCCCATAGCTCATAATCTTTAGCCATGACGAAGTCATGTATTCTTGTCTTTTTCCAACCATAGTATTCTCTATTGAATCTTTGGGGTCAAGTGGTTGACTGGTCTTCTTCTAGATTTGGATGAGCAACCATCTTACAAGATCCTTCCAAGGTGTTATCCTTTTTATGGAAGACCTCGCTCTGATACGAAATGAAGTGTTTGTTGTGGTTGCTCCTTAACTCAGGGACCTATTCCTAGATACACACACATGACAAGAATTAGTAGATATATAAAGTAAGAAATCTAGGAATAAGTAAATCAAAGACACGAGGCTTTTACGTGAAAACTCCTTGCTCAAGGAAGAAAAACCATGACCTGCCTCCAGGATTTCTAAGCTCAACTATACTCAAGCAACTTCTTGAATACAAATTCTAAGGATTAACCTCCTAATCCTTTGTCTCTTATGTAACGCCCTGGAAAATGGGTCCCGGAGCGTCACACGGTGCTTGAGGCTATGACTAGCCCCAAGATAACCCTTTGAGCCATTTTCATTCAGTTCAACACAAATCAATGGGGTTTCCATAAATAACCCTTAAATATCAACAGAGTAATCATCATCTAAAAATAAAAGAATTTCAGAAAGATAGTAAAATATGACTTATTAGTCAACTCCCAACATCTATACTAGTCTGACAAGCCTCAAAGAAAATCAATAAAACCAGCGAGCCATTGAGACATGCCCCAACTGACTCATACTAAGTTGTCAAATATAAACAATTCCGTGAAACCAACATCAGACATCACGTCCTCGGAACATGAAGACTCACCACAATAGAGAATATAGAACAGCGTGCCCGAAGAATCACTGTCGAACCTGGAACTGAGCACCTGAACCTATATTCTGAGAAAATGCAGCCCACATCCGAAGATGTGGGTCAGTATCATGGAAAGGAATCGAGTATATGGGGGTGTATGCAGTTGTATAAACATCATCATCATAAATATTTATAAGAAATATGCAGGATGTATGAAAGACTCACATAGCCCGAAGAAAATCATCATAATCATGAGAGGATGAAATAAGTACAATAACACATGTGAATCATCATATAATTTGTCAATCACTTTCAGTTCATCAAGAATATCAATTCTCATAATGTAAATATCATTTAAATCTTTTGAAAGAATAACTTTCACAATTCAACTTTCAAATCACTTCACCATTCACCATAGACACAAGGAAACACACACACACTGGGAGATCCTATAATCGACATAAACAATATGAGCTACATGGAGTCCAACTTACAACCCACGTTGGGGAGAGCCGTCCTATCCTTGCCATCGGAGTAGGACTATCGATATCAAATCCATACAAACTAGTGATCACTATATAAATCAGCCTCAGGCTCACTCCTACGGGGGAACGTAGTTCTAGGGAAGTAAGGTCGCTTTATACCTCCCACTCGGTGCTAAAGATTTCTCCCAAACTTAGCTCAGATCATTTCAAAGACAACCCACAACAAAACAATTTCAGTAATATATAAATATACATCGGGAGCCATCATGTTTTCCATCTATCAAAATCAACCACGTTGTGGATTTCTTTCACACTCGAGTTCAAAACAACTCCATTAATACCAAAAGGTCAAATCATTCAAAATATCTCAAATATTCAAGATCAACGTGCTTATAACACACACTTTCTCAAAAAAAACACAATTTCCAATAGGGATTCACGACCCAAATATCAAAATCATGATAAATATCGTTCAAGATTCATGCTTTATATCTCCACACATGTAAATTCATCTTTCAAAATCATAAACATCAAGATTTCATAATAATCATCATAAGATATGGGTTCATGCTTCAAATTCGTAAAAATCAAATAAAAATCATGCCTTTGTAAAAAAAAATTACTTTTGGGCACAAGAACGAAAGAGAGTTCTTGTTGAAAAACCCCACATACCTTGAATGATGAACTTTAGATCGATACTCATTTTTGAGATGTTAATCGTGCCTTTGAATAATGGTTCTTGGAGTTCTTGAACTAGGAACTTGGAATCTTGAATAAATTTGCAGAATTAATGGTGAACTTTTGAGGTTCTTGAAGTTGGATGTAGGAGCTTAGGGTTTTATTTTTGAGGTACTTTGATGAAATATAACATATAATGCTTCTAATAGGATTAAATATAGGGTTTGGATGGATTTTGGGTGAGGAGGATTGACCAAAACGCCCCTAAAAATCAAATAATTCTTGAATCTGTCCTTTGATGGACTGTTTTGATAGTCTGAAGTAGATCAACCATAAATTTTTACTCCGACATCCAAATTGGATGAAACCAATTTCATTAGAAAGAGGACTCTCATATCTTTCTGTTGATATATATTATCTCACCCGGATCATTGTGTACGAGGAGTTATGATCGTTTGAATCTGATCCAAAAATTTGCTTCTGATAGGCTGAAGTAGATCGACAATAAATTTTTGCTCCAATAGACAAATTGGATGAAACCAATTTCATTGGAAAGAGGACTCACAGAGCTTTCCATTGATATATATTAGATCACTCAAATCATTATGTACAAGGAGTTATGATCGTTTAAAGTTGGAGAAAAAATACGCTAGGCCTCAGTACTTTTTCCTGCTCGTTTTACTGTTCACTACTATTCATTGTTCGATCGGAATGTTCATAACTCGTCGCTCGGGTGTTCGTTTTTGATTATCCACATATCGTTGGAAATCTTATTCAATACTCTACGCAATGGTGGGTCATAATCTAAGACATTTTGCATGGAAAATTTATAATTCATTCTAGAAGATAGAACCCAACACGTTTACGCACAAAATTTCAACGAAAAATTTTCCGGGGTATTACTTCATCCCCCCCTTTGAAACATTTGTCTTCGAATAACACTAGACATGCCAAGATTAGATAGGTAATAGAGCATACAGCTGAAACCATTCGTTAGACTCATCATTACATCGTTTCTCACTCCGAATGCAATATAGAATGCATAAATTCAAGAAACTATAGCTGAACATATAATAAATGACAGCTGAACTGCTGCAACTTTTATAAAAAGCGCATGATTTAGGAAAGAACGGTGCCTTCGGCTTGATCGGAGTTCGCGGAAAATAGGTGTAGATACTTGGATCGCATATTCGCCTCAGCTTCCCAAGTTGCACCCTCAACAGATTGGTTTCGCCACAACACCTTGACCAAGGGAACTTCTTTGTTCCTTAGTCTTTGAACACTGAAATCAAGAATCTCAACAGAAATCTCATCAAAGGAAAGATTTTCTTGAATGTCAGCACTCACAGAGGAATCCACTACCACAGCATCACTAATATGCTTTCTTAGCATGGAGACATGGAATATTAGATGAACAGAGGACAACTCGGAAGGCTACTCGACCTCATAAGCTACCTTACCAACACAACTAAGAATTTTGTAAGGACCAACATAACGGGGACTAAGCTTCCCTTTATTTACGAATCTCTTCACCCCCCCCCCCCCACCTCATGGGTGAAATTTTCAGATACACTAGGTCACCAACTTCAAACACAAGGTCTTTCCTTCTAACATCCGCATATGAATTCTGACGACTCTGCGCAGTTTTCAACCTTTCCCTAATCAACTTAACTTTTTTCATAGCCTCAAATACCAAATCAAGACCACTCACACCTGCTTCACCCACCTCGAACCAACCTATGGGTGATCTACACTTCCTTCCATATAAGGATTCAAATGGAGCCATGCCAATACTAGAGTGGAAACTGTTATTGTAAGCAAACTCTATCAATGGTAGGTGATCATCCCACCTTCCCTTAAAGTCAAGTGAACAAGCTCTCAAGATATCCTCTAAGGTCTGGATGGTCCGCTCAGCCTGACTATCGGTCTGCGGATGAAAAACAGAACTCAAAAGCACTTGGGTACCAAGACCCTTCTAAAAAGCTTTCTAAAATTGTGAAGTGAACTGAGTACCCCTATCTGAAATGATAGACAAGGGAACTCTATGCAGTCTGACTAGCTATCAGATATATAATCTAGCGTAATCTTCACCGGTATATAAAGTATGAACAGGCAAGAAATGAGCAGACTTAGTCAACCTATCAACCACAACCCAAATGGAATCATGATGGCATCGGGAAAGAGGTAAATCAATCACGAAGTCCATATTTATCTCTTCCCACTTCCAGGTGGGAATACTAAACTCTTGCATCATACCACCAGGTCTTTGGTGTTCAACCTTAACCTGTTGGCATATTGTACACTTAGCTACAAATGTTGCTATATCTTTTTTCATGTCACTCCACCAATAGATTTCCCGCAAGTGTCGGTACATCTTAGTGGCACCAAGATGAATAGAATATCGCGTCCCGTACGCTTCAGCCATAATCCTCTATCTCAGATCATCAATATTCGGGACATACAATCTACCCTGCAATCTCAACACACCATCTCCCCCTTGGGAGAAAACCTCTACTTTTTGGTCCTTGACTAACTCCTTTAGTCTGACCAAACTAGCATTTAAGTATTGCTTTTCCTTCACTTCCGAAACCAAGGAGGATTTAGAACTACTCTGAACCCCTATACTACCTTTAGCAGAGTCAAACAACCTAACCCCCAATCTAGCCAAATGATGTACATCACGAGCCAACTCTTTCTTACCTTCTACCACAAATGAAACACTACCCATGGACACTCTACTTAGGGCATCCGCCACAATATTAGCCTTGCCCGGATGGTACAGCACACTCATATCATAGTCCTTAAGAATTCTAAACATCGTATCTGCCTAAAATTCAATTCTCTCTGGGTAAACACATACTACAGACTCTTATGATCAGTGAAAACACCAACATGGACACCATACAAATAGTTTCTCCAGATTTTCAAAGCAAACACAACAGCAGCCAACTCAAGGTTATGGGTGGGGTAATTTTTCTCATGGGGTTTCAACTGTCTAGAAGCATAAGCTATCACCTTACCCTTCTACATCAAACGCAACCCAACCTAACTCTCGAAGCATCACAGTACACCATAAAACCATCAACACCATCAGGCAAAGTCAAAACAGGGGCTGAAGTGAGTCGAGTCTTCAACTCCTGAAAACTCTTCTCACAAGATTCGGACCACAAGAACTTCACTTTCTTTTGGGTCAACCGAGTCATAGGAGACGCTATTGAGGAGAAACCCTCAACAAAATGGCGGTAATAGCCAGCTAAACCCAAGAAACTTCGGATATCAGTCGGAGAAATAGGTCTAGGCCAATTTCTAACAGCTTCGGTCTTTTGGGGATCAACTCTAATACCCTCGAAAGAAATGGTATGACCCAAAAAAGCAGCTGACCTTAGCCAAAACTCACACTTTCTGAACTTGGCAAACAACTTGTGATCTCTAAGGGTTTGCAAGATAGTTCGGAGATGATCAAAATATTTATCCTCACTACGGGAGTACACCAGTATATCATCGATGAACACTATGATAAGCATATCTAGATATGATCTGAACACTCGATTCATGAGGTCCATGAAAGCTGCTGGGATATTAGTTAACCCAAAAGATATAACAAGAAACTCAAAATGGCCATAACGAGTTCGAAAAGCGGTTTTTGGGATGTCACACTCCCTAACTTTGAGTTGATAATAGCTGGAACAAAGGTCTATGTTTGAGAAATAACTTGCACCTTACAATTGGTCAAACAAATCATCTATTCTCGGAAGGGAGTACTTATTTTTTATAGTGACTTTATTCAGTTGGCGGTAATCAATGCACATAAGCAAAGAGCCATCTTTATCTCTCACAAACAATACAGGAGTACCCCATGGAGAAACACTAGGCCTTATGAAACCCTTATCTAGTAGATCTTTGAGTTGCTCTTTCAACTCCTTAAGTTCTGTAGGGGCCATACGGTAAGGAGGAATAGAAATGGGCTGAGTATCGGGAAGAAGATCAATCCCGAACTCTATCTCTCTATCGGGAGGTATCCCTGGGAAATCATCTAAAAAGACATCAGAAAACTCATTGACGACATTTACAGACTGGAGAGTTGGAGTCTCAGACTTAGTATCTTTGACTCTAACCAAATGGTAAATACACCCCTTAGAAATAAGCTTTCTAGCTTTGAGGTAAGAGATAAAATGACTCTTGGGTAACACAGAATTCCCAGACCACTTAAACACGGATGCACCCAAAAACTAAAACTTGACCACTTGGATCCAACAATCAATAGAGGCATAAGAAGAATACAGTCAGTCCATACCCAGAATCACATCAAAATCTACCATGTCAACTCAATTAGATCAGCCAACAAAACTCTATAAAGAACGGTAACAGGACACTTTTTATACACTTTCTGGGCAACAATTGAATCACCCACTGGGGTAGAAACTAGGATAGGCTGAGGAATAATCTCAAAACTCATTTCAAAATTCACAGCAATCAAAGGTATAATAAATGAGAAACTAGATCCAGGATCCAACAAAGCATATGCATCAAACTAAAATATATGAAGCATACCAGTAACAACATCGAGAGAGTCTTCTTGTTCCTGGCGGGACGATAAAGCATAGAATCTATTCTGGCGCTGCCCGCCAGCATTGCTAGAAGAGGCGCCCTGAGTTGGGGCTGGGCAAGTTGCTGGAACTGGAGCACTAATAGTCTGAGTCTGGGTCTGAGGGCGATAGTCATGACGACCTTGTCCATCCTGTGGAAAATCTCTAACTCTGTTACCCATGTTACCACATCAGAAACAACCCCTCTTCTCACCCCAACACTCACCTGAATGAGCCCTACCACACTTAGGACACAGGGGATGATTTGGCTTACTGCCAGCACTGTACTGGGACCTGGATGCATATGACCTGCTACCTTGCTCCTGCCTATCTCTAGGTATGGGAGCACTAGTAAATGACAGTGCTGGCATAAATGAACGATCCTGATACTGAGGGCGACTCCCTCCCTGCGATCTAGTCTGACCCTGTTCGTGCTACTCAGACCTAGCTCTCTTATTCCCTCTCATTCTATCTCTCTCCTTAATCTTGTCTGCCTCAATTTGTTGGGTATGAGTCATCAGCCTAGAAAGATTTATCTCACTATTCAGCATAGCAAGCCTACACTCCTTAACCACATAACTAGACACTCTAGTCACAAACTTACTCATACTAGCCCGATTATCAGTCACTAAGTTAGGAGCATACTTGGCCAACTAATTGAACTTTAGACAGTACTCCCTAACAGTCATAGAGCCCTATCGCAGGTTCATAAACTCTTCCACCTTTGCCTCCCTCATATCCAAAGGGAAAAACTTATCCAGGAATATATCTTGGAACTCTTCCCAAGTTGTAGGGACAACTCCCTTATCTCTACCTTTTATCCAAGCAACAACCCAGTGATAAGAAAGGTCTTTCAACCTATACACAGCCAACTCCACACTATGTTCCTCAAATACATGCATCACCTGATTAATCTTCCGCACCTCCTCTAAAAACAACTGTGGATCCTCATCAGACTTGGACCCATAGAATTTCGGTGGATTCATCAGCATGAAGTCACGGATCCTGGCAGCAGCTGAATCACCTCCTTGCTGTTGTGGAGCCGGGGCTGGGTTGGCCTGAACATTTGCAGTAACAACTTGGGTCAGCGCCTGAAAGGCTGCCTGAAATTCAGCATGAGACACGTTTCTATTCAATGGGTCAGCGGGTTGAGGTTGTTGACCATCATTATTTCTTCTCGCTCAACGTAAAGGTATATTTCTGAAAGAGGAGAGCACGAATCAATAGCAGAGAGAGATACTTTAAGCACGATAGACTTCTGAAAGAAAGAATCACACTTTTTCCTAAAACATCTTGTAACCTCTTGCTCATAGATGTGGCACACTACACACCAATGATCAAGACTCTACTTAACGCAGCTTGTCATACTCCTAGGACACCTTAAAACCTTAGGCTCTGATACCAAGTTTGTAATGCCCCAAAAAATGGGTCCCGGAGTGTCACACTGTGCTTGAGGCTACGAGTAGCCCCAAGCTAACCCTTTGAGCCATTTTCATTCAGTTCAACACAAATCAGTGGGGTTTCCACAAATAATCCTCAAATATCAACAGAGTAATCATCCAAGAATAAAAGAATTTCAGAAAGATAACAAAATACGACTTATTAGTCAACTCCCAACATCTATACTAGTTTGACAAGCCTCTAAGAAAATTAATAAAACCAGCGAGCCATTGAGACGTGCCCCAACTGACTCATACTAAGTTATTAAATAAAAGTAATTCCGTGAAACCAACATCAAACATCACGTCCTTGGAACATGAGGACTCACCACAACAGAGGATATAGAACAGTGTGCTCGAAAAATCACTATCAAACCTGGAACTGAGCCCCTGAACCTATATTCCGAGGTCAGTATCATGGAAAAGAACCGAGTATATGGGGGTGTATGCAGTTGTATAAACATCATCATCATAAATATTTATAAGAAATATGCAGGATGTATGAAAGGCTCACATAGCCCGAAGAAAATCATCATAATCATGAGAGGATGAAATAAGTAAAATAACACATGTGAATCATCATATAATTTGTCAATCACTTTCAGTTCATCAAGAATATCAATTCTCATCATGTAAATATCATTTAAATCTTTCAAAAGAATAACTTTCACAATTCCACTTTCAAATCACTTCACCATTCACTATAGACACAAGGAAACACACACACACTGAGAGATCCTATAACCAACATAAACCATGTGAGCTACACGGAGTCCAACGTACAACCCACGTTGGGAAGAGCCGTCCTATCCTTGCCATCGGAGTAGGACTATCGATATCAAATCCATACAAACTAGTGATCACTATATAAATCAGCCTCAGGCTCACTCCTACAGGGGCACGTAGTTCTAGGTAAGTAAGGTCGCTTTATACCTCCCACTCGGTGCTAAAGATTTCTCCCAAACTTAGCTCAGATCATTTCAAAGATAATCCACAACAAAACAATTTTAGTAATATATAAATATACATCGGGAGCCATCATGCTTCCCATCTATCAAAATCAACCACGTTGTGAATTTTTTTCACACTCGAGTTCAAAACAACTCCATTAAGACCAAAAGGTCAAATCATTCAAAATATCTCAAATATTCAACGTCAACGTGCTTATAACACACACTTTCTCAAAAAAACACAATTTTTAATGGGGATTCACGACCCAAATATCAAAATCATGATAAATATCGTTCAAGATTCATGCTTTATATCTCCACACATGTAAATTCATCTTTCAATATAATAAACATCAAGATTTCATAATAATCATCATAAGATATGGGTTCATGCTTCAAATTCGTAAGAATTAAATAAAAATCATGCCTTTGTAAAGAAAATTACTTTTGGGCACAAGATCGAAAGAGAGTTCTTGTTGAAAAACCCCACATACCTTGAATGATAAACTTTAGATCGATACTCATTTTTGAGATGTTAATCGTGCCTTTGAATAATGGTTCTTGGAGTTCTTGAACTAGGAACTTGGAATCTTGAATAAATTTACAGAATTAATGGTGAACTTTGGAGGTTCTTGAAGTTGGATGTAGGAGCTTAGGGTTTTCTTTTTGAGGGAATTTGATGAAATATAACATATAATGCTTCTAATAGGCTTTAATATAGGGTTTGGACGGATTTTGGTTGTGGAGGATTGACCAAAACGCCCCTAAAAATCAAATAATTCTCGAATCTGTCCTTTGGTGGACTGTTTTGATAGTCTAAAGTAGATCAACCATAACGTTTTAATCCGATATCTAAATTAGATGAAACCAATTTCATTAGAAAGAGAACTATCATATCTTTCCGTTGATATATATTATCTCACCCGGATCATTGCGTACAAGGAGTTATGATCGTTTGAATCTGACCCAAAAATTTGCTTTTGATAGGCTGAAGTAGATCAACCATAACTTTTTGCTTCGATAGAAAAATTGGATGAAACCAATTTCATTAGAAAGAGGACTCGTAGAGATTTTTGTTGATATATAGTAGATCACCCAGATTATTATGTACAAGGAGTTATGATCGTTTAAAGTCGGAGCAAAAATACGCCAGGCCTCAGTACTTTTTCCTGCACGTTTTACTGTTCACTACTATTCTCGGTTCGATCGGAATGTTCATAAATCATCGCTCAGGTGTCCGTTTTGGATGATCCACATATTGTTGGAAATCTTATTCAATACGTAATGGTGGGTCATAATCTAAGATATTTTACACGAAAAATTTATAATTCATTCTAGAAGATAGAACCCAATACATTTACGCATAAAATTTCAACAAAAAATTTTCCGGGGTATCATATCTTATCAATAACTCTATTACAAGAAAACACAAGTAGTAAGTCTACTGCTTCAACCTCCGGCTTCTTCTAACTGGACATACCAAGATAATTCTAGCTTGAAAATCACCTAACTCTAGATGATTACAAAGAGAAGGTTTGAACCTCAACACATACTATAATCATAAGAAAATGTAGGAAAACGCTTATGATCAAAATACAAAGACTCAATTACAACAAGAAAAGAAAGATACAACTTGATAAATAATTAATTCCCTGTTGCACACTAAAGTTTTTTATTCAGCCTCAGAAAGAAATTTAGTTGTGAGAATATGGAAGTGTTGGTTTTCTTGTTGAGGAAGATGAGAAATATATATTATGACACAAGAAACCCTAGGAGAGATCTCATCAGTTGAGGAAAAAAGGTGGCAGCAGCTTTTTTCAAACCAGTTTTTTACTTTATATCAGTTGTGACTATTGACCGTGATAGTGATAGGTGGTCCCAACATATTCCCTAAGTGTACTAAAAATATGTCCCGAGATATCACACGGTGCTTAGGACCACAAGTAATCCCAAGCTAACCCATGAACTGACATACTATTGAGCAACTGACTAAATATGTATAAAATGGCTGAATTTACTGTGCGGAAACATAATAATGATGAAATGTGAAAATATAAATACTGATACAATTTTACATTTGGTAAAAGTTTAAAAAGAGAGACTGAAATTACAAGACTGACTCTAACTGACATCGGTGAAGCCTCTACTTTACTGACTATAGATAGTTGGAGAGCGACTCAACTACCACTAATCAATACATATGAATAAGAAAGGAAAGTACATAAATAACATCTAACTAAGGTCCCCAAAGTAAGAGGAATCATCATCTGTTATTGGAATTTGCAACTGTCTGAATATGGTATGTGTGCTACAACTTGTACCTATATTATGAGACAATGTAGCACATAGACATATATGTGGATCAGTACTTTGAGAATGTACCGTGTATATAGGGGTGAAATGCATAAGTAAAACATCATCTCATCATCATAATTTATAAAAAAAATGCAATGCATGCTAAATTTAAATGACTCATATAAGCTGGAATATCTGAAATACTAAAATCTGTAGTCATGAATAGAAAATCACACTTCATATATCTAGTGAGTCATAATATTTAGTTCTAAAAGATGTGCTCTTTTTCTGTCTTTAAATCATACTGTCTAAGTGTAGAGAGAGCTCACTTCTAAATCTGAAATATGAAAGCTGAAATCTGTAACTCTTATCTTTCTGTAAAGCATAATCTGAATAAAATTGTGAGCTTTTACACTTAGTTTTCTAAAAGCTTTTCTGTTATTCTTTTCTGTTAGAGAAAATTTTTTATCTTACGGCTTTAAACCAATAGATTGTTTTAACAGTAGGAGACTTCTTTTGGGATGTTCTTCTAACCGACATAAACCATGTGAGTATTCATGGAGCCCCACGTCTTGCCTACATTAGGGAAAGTTGTCCTACCCTTGCCATCGGAATAGAACTTCTTATCTTAAGTGATCACAATCTTAGTCATCCACGTAGAAGTGGGAATAATCTTAATCCTACTATGGCACGTAGTTCTGAGGCATGAAACCTTGGTAACATACCCATCTCGGTGTTAAATACTACTCCCATTCTTATGCTCAGGATCTTAAAAAATTTACTTAAAAAATAGCACAAGGTTTTACAAGAAAACCAATTATGTTTTTCTTTTCTTTAAATCTCAAGTCATATGAACAAAGTGGATTCTTTATCTTAGCTCAGGACCAAAAAAGTCAAATCTTTATAGAAAATCTGAGAATAATCTCATCTTAGGGTGCTCATAACACAAACAATCTTGAAATAGCAATCTTAGTTAGGGCTTAATGACCCATGCATCAACCTCATGTTAAAACATCATAATATTCATGCTTGGTGATGTAAACATTTATAAATCAACTTAAAATCAGAAAAATTTCTGCAATATACATGAAAATATGAACATAAACATTCAATTCAACTTCTAAATCATTGAAAATCTCATAAACTCATAAATAGCAATATTGGGTATAAACCCTAACTTCAATTTCATGAGAAATCACATAAAATTTCAGTAAATTTGTAATTAAAATAAGTTTTGGGCACAAAGATGAAAGGACTATCCTTGTTGAAAAACCACACATACCTTAATTGATGATCTTAGATGAGAAAGCTTGAATCTTGGATTCCTGTGATGCTTTTGAAGATGAGTTCTTAGAGTTCTTGAATTGAACATTCCAAATCTTGAACTATCTTGGAATAGAAAGCTTAATTCTTGATTGTTTTCTTGAAGATTTATTGAACTAGGAAACTTTAACCCTTAGATTCTTGAAGAAATATTGAATTCAAAATTTAAATCCTTGTGTTCTTGAGAGAAAAGTTGAACTTTGTTCATGATGGAAAAAGGAAAGGATTTACGTGAGTTTTGATGATGAAAAGTGGGCAAATAATGCCCTTTGGGATGTTATAAATCGTCCATTGGACGTTTGGGGTTGAGAGGAAAGGACCTAAGTACCCCTTGACCCTTAAGGAGTTTAAAACAACTGGGGAATGGTCAAGGCGCCGCCCCCTTTAGCCCGGGGGAGTAGATCCCATGGCGCCCCGCCTATCCAGGTGCAATAACCCGGGCAGCACGGGTATATCTCCTCGGCTTACTGCCTCTCATGAAAATGGCTGTAACTTTTTACTCGGGTATTGGATTTTGGTGAAATTGGTATCGTTGGAAAGATAATTAAATTATATACAATTTGGTGGGTCTTGATCTGAAAAAATCTATGTGTACCAAAAGTTATACATGTTTAAATTAGACCCTAGTAGAATCAAATATCAAATTTTGGACGAATCAAATGATCTTAGCTCAACTTGGTTCTAAGTGATTCCTATGAACATTTTTAACCTCAAGAGCACTTCACACACTAGGATAAATATCATGAAACTTATATTCACATAGGAATCACTTCGATTATAACTTATGCAAGTAAGAACGATGGTTCGTAGACTAGCCCGAAAATGTGGGGTATTACATTAAGTCGTAGCAGCTTTGTCATCACAAAAACTTCAGGAAATAGGTCCCAACATATAATTTATCAATCATCAAACCTAAGGACTTAACACTTCATTTTAGGATACAAAGATGGTTTTCACATATGATTATCAAAGTATTCAGGAAATACACAAGCACGAGACTGACAATAGCAGGATTGGTTTATTGGAGATTAGTAATTTTCAAAATGCAACTTCCTGGTTAGAAATAGAAGCATGTTTTTTCGCCTTTGATTTACCCAGCTATGAGTCATCTTTTGCATCTCAGGCTGGTGTCTAGGCACCTCAAAAGGAGCACATGATGAGAACAAGGCCAAAGGCACCTAAAGGAGTTGAGTTCTCAAATTTTGTATAGGTTTTCTTCTTTGACCTTTCACTCACATTGTTATTCTTCAGTTATAGTTGCTAGTTGGGCTAGTGAAATTGTAGCAAAAATTAAGTTGAGAAGAAACGATAGAAAATTGTACATTATTTAATGTAACCATTACACACTCAGTAACTTCAACTTGTATCTATGTATTGACAATTCTGATATTATATTTTTTATGCAACATTATTCATTAAAATCAATGCTTCACAAGCAGATGGATCAAAAGTGCATAGTTTGATTTCAGAGAAAAAGTGTAAATTTTCGGACAAGACTATTATTAGCAAAACATTAAGGGAGGACCTGCAACCTATCTATTCAAATTTTAAACTTAGCATCATCAAAATTGTATCATAAAATTAAAAAGAACAATCAAATTCGTCCTAATGAATAGATCCAATCCTTGTCACAATTATAGATACCAATAATTTTATACTTGTCCGCGAGCACCAAGATACCAATTCGTCCTAATTGACCATCCACAAATTTATATATTTCATAGTAAATTACCTATTAGTTGTACAAAGTCGAAAAAATGATAATTCTAAATAGAGAATCGGAATAACAAGAGTAGCTCGGACAATTAAGCAACGAATTTAGAATAATTTTGGAAGAAAAAGAGCAACTAGATGTTTTTTAGCCAATTTTGTTATATTTCTACTCTTGCTTACAAAATTCTATTGTTTCTCTCAATCCATATTGCATAAACACATCCTTCCAAGTTAATCTTAAAAAGTTGAGCCTACAGTGGCTTCCCTTTGCCCTAATGAATACTCCACTAAAGAAACAATTCCTATTTTGTTGAGGAGAATGTTTGTCTTTGTAGCCATGTGACCAATCTATTCCACAGACAAATGGAGAATTGGCATGGCACAAATAAGTACTCTATGGACGCGTCTTTGTTTTGATACAAGCTACAGGTTTTAGACAAATCCACCTTCTATTTTGCTAGTCTATCAACAGTTACAAGCCTCTTGTGCAGCATAAGCCACATTGTGAAGCAAGCCTTAGGTCTTGCAGTATTTCTTAACATTAAACACTTCCATTGGACTCTAGGCTAATCACCTAACAAATATAACTAGATTTTTTTTAAGCATACTCCCTTTCCTACTCTAAATTTGAGGCAGTTGATCAACCACATTTTTTGCATTCATAATCTTCTTAATTATCCAGTTGAGTAGGTTATCATCAGGCCATGGATTCTGCTTTTTTATGTAGATGTTGCATTTCGCCATTTATGCAGCGTGTGTTTCATGGTTCCTATTTGACTTTTAATTTTCATGGTGACCCTCCAAAGTTATTTTGTATGTATTGGACTGTTACTCCTTGCATGAAAGCATGTTGGATGGACTCTCTTTTTGCGATGGTGCAACATAGACTATTAGGTTGCTAAAATAATAAAAAATCATGTGTTAGTTTAGGTGTAGGTATCATCGATCACAGCGTAAGAGATTTTGGATCATGGCATTTTGATACTTCTTGAATATTCTTTTGTTACTGGCTAAATTATCAGGATTGCTTTTCAAAAAAGAAAAAAGGAGATGAAAGAAAGTGAATCTATTCACTATAGTGGAAGTGAAAGAGAAAGATAAAATTGTAGTATCTGAGAGGTAAAAGACAACAAATTGTATTATATATAGAGAGACTTTTCTCTGTTCATTTAGTATCTTCGCTAATATCTAATCTACAAAGCAGCAAGTTGATTTTTCTAGAGGTGTGAATGAGAAATAAATAGGTGTTTTCTAGAAAAAACATCAGGGGAAAGCAAGATGCAATTTGAATAACACATTTTCATATTGAATAGTTGAATTTTTTTGATAAGGTGTAATAGGACCTGTTCACAATATTATCCTTTGTTAAATATAAATACTTGTCTGCTTTCTCAAATTTTTATTTACAGAAATTTTAAATCTGCAAAATTCTTTGCACTTACTTTGTAAGTTCTAAGTGTGATTTGCATGCTTTTCATGTTTGCTATACACTGAGATTTAAAATATCGCTATATTGGCGGATTTATTTATTTTATCCTAATAGAAAATAACTCTATACCCAATGTACTATGAGGAGATTAATTTTTTTTTTAAGGTATACGTTGAATTCAGTGGTCTCGAATATAATTTTGTATCATCTCAGTTCCTGGGTCTACTTTATTTAAAGTTATACAATTCTTTTATCAAATACAACAAAGATAATAAGCTTAAGAAATGTAAATTTATATATGCTTATCAAGTACTTTTGAAGATTAAAATATTTGTGGGTTTCTACCCCATTTCAGAGATTAAAAGTTATTGTGACTTCTTACTCTGTTTAATACTCAGCTTGAATATATAGATTTTTTTATTTATTTATTAAATCATTTGTGATCAATTAAAAAAAAAATAGTTTGAAGATGTAAAAACTTCATTGAATTGTTTTATCTAGACTATTTGAGCCAGCAATGTCGTATTATATATATATATATATATATATATATATATATATATATATATATATATATATATATGAGAGAGACTTTCTCTATTTATTTAGTTTCTTCGCTGATATTTAAGCTAGTAAGAAACAACTTGATTTTTTTGAAGGTGTGAATGAGAAATAAATATGTGTTTTCTAGAAAAGACATCAGGAGAAAGCAAGATGCAATTTGAATAACACATTTTCATATTGAATAGGTTATGATTTTTCTGATAAGGCATAATAGCACCCGTTTACAGTATTATCCTTTGTTGGATATAAATATTTGTCTGTTTTCTCAACTTTTTATTTACAAAAATTTTAAATCTACAAAATTTTCTGCACTTACAAAGTAAATTCTAAGTTTGATTTGTCTGCTCTTTATTTTTGCTATACACTAGATGTGAAATATCACTACATTGCTGAAATTATTTGTTTTATCCTAAGAGAAAATAACTCTATCCCTTAGGTATTATGAGGAGATTAAGTTTTTTAAGGGTATACTTTGAATTCAGTGGTCTCAAATATAAATTTGTATCATCTCAATTTCTGGCTCTACTTTATTTTAAGTTTTATAAATTTTTTATCAAATACAAGAAAGATAACAAGCTTAAGAAACGTAATTTTATATATGCTTATTAAGTACTCTTGGAAATTAAGACATTTGTGGGTTTCTACCCCATTTCAGAAATTAAAATTTATTGTTACTTTTTACTCTGTTTAATATTCAGCTTGAATATATCAAATTTTTTGTTGAAAATCATTTGTGATCAATAAAAAAAAAAAATTCGAAGATGTAAAAACTTCTTTAAATTGTTATATTTGAAATATTCGATTTGAAAAATTAGTCTTCACCATTTATCAATTGTTGTTGTGAATCCAATAAATATAGCGAAAATAACAAACCACATGCTTGGATCAGTCAGCAGTGTCGCTTCTACCATTCATCCCACACGAGCTCCACCAACAAAGTCCAAAACTTTTTTGGGTTCGATTTCAAATGTTGGTAGTAGAAAAATCAATACTAGAAAACAAGCCTATAACAAGGGGAATGTCACGACTCAAGTCGAGGCCGTAGCTGCGGCGGGCATCCGAACCACGAAGGCCCGAGAGACCCTTAGCATATTATCATAAGTATAATTCGTATGAAACAAAAGTGAAGAAGACATAATGAAATCCATCGTGATATTATAATCAAAATACGTCAATAAAGTTGGGACAATGCAATATTTAAATCTCGTCTACGAAATCTCTACTGAATACTAACTGTCTAGACCGGGACAAGACCTCGGCTGGACCATAGACCGAAATAAATCAACATATGAATACATGTCTTCCGAAAGATGGATGTCTTACTAACTCTGTCATATCCAAATTTCTACTGATATGATGGACCACTGGACCGAGTCTCAAAACCTACATTATATGACAATGTAGCAGCCCAAGAACGGTCAATACTTAGAATGTATTGGTATGCAAAACAATCCAGGAACAACATATATTCCATATAAAATAATCGAGAGCATTGTGAAAACAATTTATCATAATAGAAATCAGAACACATGGGCATAATTAAAAGTTGCAATCAATTTCATAAAACATAGACTCAACTCTTTGCTTTAATTTTGAGCTAGATGGTACACCCTATAATTTTGATTACCCACGGGATATATGGGTCCGTCATTTAATCGGTGATCAAGCCCTCAATCCAAGTTTGCCGCAAGAATTAGAGTTTTCATGAGTTGGTACACCTACTTCCAGGCATACCATTGGCATCCCCATACAGGGTGTCCTAATTATTCCTCGTGCATAATAACATATCACAAATCACGTGTCGGCAAAATACGATTTTCAGAAATGAGACCTTGCACTCAATGCTTTTTTTGGGTAACCATTTAGCTTTCTTTAATCCCAGTTTTAGCCTTTTCAAAGCCACGTTTCATGATCAAAAATCTTTACTTCTTTCATTTTTAAGGACATTCAATATTAGGTACCGTTATACCTAGACTTGCAAGTCGTATCATATCATATCATGTCCATAGCCCTTTTATTTAAAATTATGATAATGACCACCAAAAGATTTAAATATCACATGAGAGTTCTTATTTTAAATAGTATATGAAACTTATGCAAAAACACACTCATTTCAAGACTTTAACATAAGGTGGTCATCTCTTTCATAAATCACATGCAATTCTCCATTAGAAAATAAGAGCATTTAGAATAAGAAACACCCCATAAAAAATTTGCAAAATAACACTGCATAATAGGTAAAGAGACATTTTAAAACTCAAGAATTATCATCATTCATAAAACAGACCCAACACTAGTCACAAATGAATCTCATGATCAAAAATGAGGAATTATAGCCCATGCTCTTAAATTCAGTTCAAAATCCATAATACATGCATGGATTCCGTATTTATTTGAGAACACACAACAATTTTCAAGTACATAATTCTTCTCATAAATTGAGAATTCATATTTCAAATAATTCAAAACCCATAACATATGCATATAAATAAAATCGCAAGTTTATAGAAAACCCTCTAGTAAATAAATAAGCTTCATTGTAAAAAGGGGTTCATAATTCATGCTCTTCAAATAATTTCAAAACCCATACCATATAAATATAATTTAGAGTATTTTAAAACATACTTTTCAAGCCCATGAACATTAGGCTAGTTCTACATACCTTTTGACGGAGGAAAATTAAATAATAACTTTGAATTTAGAATCTACAATCTTTAGAATTGAGAAACTTTTATTGATGTTTTTGGGAGAAAGAGAATGAGGATTTCAGGATTTTCAATATGTTTTGGACAAATTTAGGGTTATTAAAACAGATTGGGGGAGTTAAAGGGGTAAAAAGACCATTTTGCCCATGAATTAAAGTGGAAAAACATGTTTAATATCTGGGAAGGGAGGGTCATGCCGCTATCCTAATCTCAAGGTTCCAGCTTTGCCTCGTAACCCCAAACGTGATGCACCAATATTGCCTCGCAACCCTAATCGATCACCCTAGATAGTGTCTCACTAAAACGTTTATAACGCTTGACTCCGAACTTGGATTGACAAACGCTTGGTGGCATTAAAAGAGGACGCTAAGGTATTTTATTTGATATATTGTAGGACACCTAACTCATTATATTCTAGGAGCAATCATCGTTGTAAATTGACCCAAGTAAAAACGTCAACTAAAATTCAATTAGTTCTCAACTCAACTTTGAGTTAGGAGATTTTCATGACTTATATTCATCTCCAAAGATGCTCCCACACTAAAGAATTGATACTCACACTTAAATCTAAACAAACATCATTAGATTTAGGTCTATATATCGTTCTAGCTCAAAAATATGGGGTGTTACATTATCTCCCTCTTGGGATCATTCGTCCTCGGGTGATGGATAGGAACTTTTTGAAGCTATAAAAGTATGGAATAAAAGACGTAACCTTACATTGATAATTTTTCCCTCAACGAAACATACATGGGCATCAAGAAGAGCTTCATGAGCTCACAAAATGAATCGTGCAAGTACGAAGCATGAGATAATGAGAATTGACATAAATATGACCTTGGACATGAAATTTATAGATCATAATCCTCACAACGTAAGGCCTGAATTTATTTGGTGATCATAGGTCCTGATTTATATTGATACTTGACATGGAATAAGGTTTTACTGGACATTGGAATGAAAGTATTCTCCACCTTAAATGGTACAGCCAATGACCCTTAAATTTAGGGACACTACTCAACTATGTTTTCTACTATGAATAACACACTTCATTATTTTCATTTTACAATTCCCCCACAACACTTCTAACTACAAGAGTCTGAGTCTCACTGCATAGTGCTTCCATGTTGATGCGTAACCTAGTATTAAAAGGTGCTAACTTAAACTATTGGACCCTATACTCTACATCCCTGCAAGAATACTATTCCATCTTATCACTATAATCAAACAACCTTAGGTCTTAAATTAAGGAGTACTAACCACATAGCACATTGGTTTGTGTATTCACCAATCACAACATTCAAGTCTACCTTTACTACACCCACTTTATAGATCTCTCCACCAAAAATCAGCAACTTCAATCACTCTCACAAAAATTTTCTCCACATATCCCCTTCCTAACTATTTCACATAACGAAAGTTCATCTCCCTCTTTCGTCTTCACGTATAACCTTAGCTCGAGTAGTAACATCAAAATTCTCACAATAAGAATCATATGCTCTATTATCTAAAATATTATTATGATTCCATAACCACTATCATTCTAACACAAGGAGAGTTATTGAGAGACTAGAGTACAAGCAACGGAAAATAGAAGTGAGACTATTCAATTATAACCTATATTTGTTGCACTACTCAAGGTGGAGCCTAAGATGTAAGATACGATACAATACGCACGAAGTGCTTCATATATCACATACCTAGATCATAGATAGAGAATCGTTCATACATAAGCATAACACAACATGAGTTCTTAGAACTGGGCATAATGAGAAACATAAGTGCATATATCATGTGTTGTATAACTTAAAGCAGGGATTCATATATTCAAGGAATATGATAAGTATTGTTGCTTGAAGCTATTGCTTCTCATTTTAAAAGCTGAGAATGATCATAAGTTTTCATAGATAGTTTCACTTTGGGTTAAGACATAACATAAAATGAGTTGATAACATATAAAGAGTATAGTTTCTTAGAACTAAGCATAAAGTAAGACATGGATAGATGGATCATGAGAGTCATAACATAGAGCTTAATACTTGAAAACTTAGATTGCTAAGGGACATTATTGCCTCTTGTTTGGAGGTTGGAACATGGAAATAAGTTACATAGAGAACTCAAACCTTAGGCATAGGAATGACTTGAATACATAAGGCGTTGGTAGAATTTCTTCTTAAATTGAAGTAGGAGGAATTTGCTAGAATAGAAAATAGAGTTATCATGACTCCTCCCATAGACTCACCATCATGAGAAAATTCAAGATCTACCTTAATTAATCATCTCCCCCTTAGATCAAAGTAACAATCCTAGACTTGCGGACATATCCTATCACTAAATCTATAGGCACAATTAGCACAAAAGGATATCACTATACACATGAAAGCTAGACTCGCCTTATAAACTATATAGAAAAGTAATAACTTCTTGCCAAAACATTCCTTCAAGAAGGGTAATACTCTTAACTTTCTCTAGCCTCCAAGATTGAACTCGAGCCTTAAAACTCGAGCCCATGTACCCTTAAAATATTTAAAAACATCAACATGTCGATAAAAAGGGAGAGAGATCATGGCACGGACCACGTAGCGCAAGGCCCATCGCGAGTAGGGGTGGCAAATGGACGAGTTGGGCTGAAGTTGGGCGAGTCAAGATGGGTTGAACAAATAATTGGGCTAATGCCCAACCCTGCCCAAATGCATTTGGGTCAAGATGAGCTAAACTATGGGTCTTGGGTTATAACTCAACTTGCCCAAATGCAAGTTTAATCAAATTAAAAACGCCAGCAAGTTTTTTCTTTTTCTGTTTTTTAACTTTTTCCTTTTTTTCTTTTTCGTTTTTTAATTCCATTTTTTCCTTTTTTTGTTTCTTTTTTCCTTTTTATTTTTTTCTATCTTCTTTTTTCGTTTTTAATCTATTTTTTATTTTTATTTCTTTTTTCTTTACAACCTTTTTTATTTTCTTTTTTCTCTGTTTGGCTTTTTCCCCTTTTTGTCATTTTTTCTCCTTTTTTTCTTTTTTTCATTTTTTAGTAATTCTTTTTTTTTTCTCTTATTTTCTATTGTTGTTGTTGTATTTTATATTTTATATATTTTTTAAATTTTATATTTACTTGTATCATATATATATTTCAAATAAATTTATTATTTATATTTGAATACTTTAGCCTTGAATATAATTTATCATTTGTATTTGTATACAAATAGTTATAAGGAATAATTGTATTTACTTGAGCCTGAAATATTTAAAATGCAGTATGTCATTCAATGCAAATGTATCATTAGTATTTGTATGTCAAGTTTATCATTTGCATTTATATAAAAACAAGTGTCATTTTTATGTGTATAGTTCAAGTTGTATAAACATGTATCATTTGATACAAATGTAAACATTGTATTTGTATAGGTTAACATTTTATTTTTGTAATTTATCATTTATATTTGTATTGTTCAATTTGTATTAATAAAATGCAATTTGTATCAATGAAGATAAATGGTATAAAATATAAATAATGGTGAGAACTATAAAATATAAATACAAGTGCGAACAATAAAATACAAATATAAAAACAAGCGTGAACTATAAAATACAAGTACAATTGTATCAACAAATACAAAAAGATAAATGGTATAAAATATAAATAATGGTAAGAATTATAAAATATAAATACAAGTGCGAACTATAAAATACAAATATAAAAACAAGTGTGAACTATAAAATACAAGTACAATTGTATCAACAAATACAAAAATATAAATGATGATGTGAACTATAAAATGCAAATGCAAATACAAATACAAGTAGAATTATAAAAATATAAATGCAAATGTCAACTATAAAATATAAATACAAATACAAGTGTGAATAATAAAATACAAATACAATTGTATCAATAAATATAAAAATATAAATAATAGTGTGAATATAAATACAATAAGCCATTATGGTATTTTCATTATCAATCATAACTTGTGCTCCACATAGTCATATTTTTTAAAAATATAAATAAAATAAAATTTAAAAAAAAAATGGGAAACAAAAAAGAAAAAAAAAAGAGAAAAACAAGCAAAAGAAAAAAACTATGAAAAAAGAAAAAAAGTGAGAAAAAATACAAGAAAGTCAAAAATAATAATAATCAAAAAGTAAAAGAAAATGAAAAAGAGATAAA
Source organism: Capsicum annuum (assembly GCF_002878395.1). Taxonomy (NCBI): domain Eukaryota; kingdom Viridiplantae; phylum Streptophyta; class Magnoliopsida; order Solanales; family Solanaceae; genus Capsicum; species Capsicum annuum. The sequence continues at coordinate 26,129,174 of NC_061116.1, read as the reverse complement.
AGAAAAAAATAATGGTGAATATAAATACAATGACCGATTATGATGTATCTATCATCTTCCATGACTTGTACTCGACGTAATCATATTTTTCAGAAATACAAAAAAAATATAAAATATAAAATACAACAAAAACAAAAAAAAATGAGAAAGAGAAAAAACAAAAAAGAGGAACTTAAAAAGGAAAAAAATAAAAAATAAAAAAAATGGAAAAGAAAGAGAAGTAAAGGCTAGAGATAAAGCAGACTTAAAAATGAAAAAAAAAAAAGAGAAAGAAATGCTATAAATTATAATTTTGAAAGTTCGGCTAGAAATACTCTCATTTTGTTAAAACCTAGACTATTTTTGTAAGTCCCCCATTAATAAAATAAGAGTTTGTAAAAGTTTTAAGCAATTTGATGGGTCAAGTTTGGGCATCATCATGGGTATATTTGGGTTGGTGATTTGTAATGGGTTGACTTGGGCTAGCCCAAATTAGCCCATTATCAAAATCACTCTTGCCCAAACCCATCAAATCTTGGACGGATTGGGATGGTCATTTGGGTTAGGCTAATTTTGCCACCCTTAATAGCGAGGCTCTTCCATTGCGGCGCAATGCCCGACATGGAGGTGAGGTAGTGAGCCCTCGCGGCACAGGGCTATCACGACGTCCGACCTATTTTCCTTTCCCAAACCTCCCATAATGCATTAGGACCCGTCCCGAGGCATCCTATATTCAATCTAGGGACCACTTAAGCTTGATTTAGACTCCCCAAACACCCGAGATGCTACAAATTCATTGTACCAACACTAGTCCTCACATATATCACAATTATCCACTCAAAATTTTCATAAGTTATCAACCTAGGACCTTTCACATATTATATCCAGTCTACTAACGCACTCCCACAAATCTTGCACCACAATTCTAGAGTTATATTCTTATCACCACAATCCACATCTAAAGTTCAAACCTAGTATCTAGCACCAATCATGTACAACCGATGAAACATCCCGCATACTATACTAGTCCATCAAATTGGAAAATCAACCTAAATTCCTTATTTTACTTAACTACGGCCTACAAGCACATTTTCCTTCACAACGTTAGTACTACACCTTAATATTCATTACACGCCTTCTCACATACTGTGATAGTTTACAACTACTAAAGGAAAAAGAATCAAGGGGGTAAAGTCACATAATAAGGATAGTCGATCATAATTATAATATAACTCATTACGATCTATTATCATATTCTACTTTCTCACATCATATCTACTTACCTATGCATATATCCCAACTACCTTTAAAACTCTATAAACACCACTAAGTCTTTTTTTTTTCAAAGATTTTCCCTAGTTAGTCTAAATTATAAATTATTAGCCACTTTATCCTTCCATTCACAACCTATAAATGATTTTACAACCACCATAACTATCCATCCTGAGCTCCTTCCCTATATAAATAAATAATTATCATAGCTAATCTCTTCCTGCACGAATTACCATACAATCTACAAATCCTGCTACAATATTAGACAATCACCATAAAAGGCAGACCACCCTTCACTTAAAGGTTATACGACTGAAACTACCTTCTTTGCTCAAAAGTTACCTTTACTCTAACTTCTAAACTTATAGCTTCTTATCACTGACTCTGGGATCATCTTACTACTCATAGGTCATAACACCTTAACATATTTATCTCCTGGATGGAAATATTGTCCTAACATTCTACTACATATCACTATACTTAAGCGGGACATCTGCAACAAAGCTTTTGAAAGGAGATGAATACACTTCTTACCTCGAGCTCACATGCATGATTGATATAAATAGGAGTATACACTTGAGTCAATACACTTGACACACTAATGGACTCCTCTCAAGTCCTTATGCTATTTTATAATTGTATAGATGGCTCAATAAAAAAGGACCACCTCGTTAGAAATCTAAACTTTTGCACTTGTACCTCTTCAACAATGAGACATGGCCAGTAAAATTAGAGAAAGAAAAGAATTTGGATAACCCCCATATGGACAACACTATGGAACGATCTAGAGTATGAAAGAATGAAAAACATCTCCTAAATGCTCGGTAGCCTTCGATTATAAGTGTGGTGCACAACACATCCATAAGCAAGACTCTACTAGACACAGCTTTGTAGACACCCTGGCACTCTGAACTGTTCTCTAATTTTAAGATTTTCATGACTCGAGATGAGACCCTAGATGCAATGGACATCTTGAATCATGAAGGCCCGAGAGACCCCTTAACATACTATTATAAGCACAATGCATATGAAATAAAAGTGCAAAATACATGAAATTCAAGGCTATCTTATAATCAAAATATGTCAATAAAGTTGTGACAATGCAGTATTCAAATCTCGTCTACGAAGCCTCTACTGAATACTAACTTTCTAGGCTGGGACAAGGCCTTCGGTTGGACCATAACCTGAAAGAAGTCAACATATGAATAAATACCTGTTAAAAGATGGATGGCTCACCAACTCTGCCATATCCAAATGTTTTACTGATGTGATGGACCATAGGATAGAGCCTCAGGACCAATATTATGAGACAATGTAGCCGCTTGAAGATGGTTAATACTTAGAATATATTGGTATGCAGAACAATCCAAAAATAACATGTATATTATATAAAATAATCGAGAGCATTGTGAAAATAATTTATCATAGTAGAAATCAAAACACATAGGCATAATAAAGAGTTGTAATCAATTTCATAAACTATAGATTCAACTCTTTTCTTTAATTCTGAGCTGGATGGTAACCCCTACAATTCTGATTGCCCAAGGGCTATATGGGTCTGTTATTTACTCGACGGTCAAGCCCCCAATCCAAGTTTTCCGCAAAAATTAGAGTTTTCATGAGTTAGTATACCCCCTTACAGGCATACCATAGGCATCCTCCATACAGGATGTTCTAATTATCCCCTATGCAGGATAATAAATCATAAATCTCACATCAGCAAAATACGATTTCTAGCAATGAGCCCTTGCACTCAATGCTTTCTTTAGGTAACCATTTAGCTTTCTTTAATCCCAATTTTAGCCTTTTCAAAGCCACGTTTCATGATAAAAAACCTTTAATTCTTCCAATTTTAAGGGCATTCATATTAGGTACCATTATACCTAGACTTGCAAGCCGTATCGTATCATATCATATCATGTTCATAGCTCTTTCATTTAAAATCATGTTAGTGACCATCAAAAGATTTAAACATCACATGAGAGTTCTTATTTTAAATAGTATATGAAACTTTTGCAAAAGCACTCTCATTTTAATACTTTAATATAAGGTGGTCATCTCTTTCATAAATCACATGCAATTCTCCATTAGAAAATAAGAGCATTTAGAATAAGAAACACCCCGTCAAAAAAGTGCAAAATAACAATGCATAATAGGTAAAGAGATATTTTAAAACTCAAGAATTATCATCATTCATTAAACAGCCCCAACATTAGTCACAAATGAATCTCATGATCGAAAATAAAGACTTATAGCTCATGCTCTCAAATCCACTTCAAAATTCATAATATATGCACATATTCCGTATTTATTTGAGAACCCACAACAATTTTCAAATACATAATTCTTCTCATAAAACGAGGTTTCATATTTCAAACACTTCAAAACCCATAACATATGCATGGAAATAAAATTGCAAGTTTATAGAAAACCCCCTAGTAAATAAATAAGGTTCATCATAAAAAGGGGTTCATAATTCATGCTCTTCAAACAATTTTAAAACTCATACCATATACATATAAATACAATTTAGCATATTTTAAAACATACTTGTCAAGCCCATGAATGTTAGGATAATTCTACATACCTTTTGATAGAGAAAAATTGAATAATAACCTTAAGTTTGGAGTCTACAAGCTTTAGAATTGAGAAACCTTCTTGATGTTCTTGGGAGGAAGAGAATGTGGATTTTGGGGATTTTAATTTGTTTTGGATGAATTTAGGGTTATCAAAATGGATTGGGGGAGTTATGGAGGGTGAAAGGAATATTTTTCCCTTGATTTAAAGTGGGATAAATGTGTTTTAACGTCTGGGAAGGAAGGGTCGTGCTAGGTTCCAGATTTACCTCGTGATCCCAAACACGATGCACCAACATTGCCTCGCTACCTCAATCGTGCACCTTGGATAGTGTCTCACTAAAATATTTATAATTTTTGACTTCAAATACTAATTGACGAATGGTAGGTGGTGTTGGAAAGAGAACTCGAAGGAATTTAATTTGATATATTGTAGGACACATAACTCATTATATTCTATGAGTAATTGTTGTTGAAAGTTGACCCAAGTAAAAACGTCAACTAAAATTCAATCGATAGAAAAGTTCTCAACTCAACTTTGAGTTAGGAGATTTTTATGAATTATATTCATCTCCAAAGATGTTCCTACACTAAGGAGTTGATACTCACACTTAAATCTAAATAAAAATTATTGGATTCAGGTCTATATGCATAGGAAGGATGATTCAAGTTCTAGTCCAAAAATGTGGGTTGTTACAGGAAACTTCTCGGATCTCTCTATTATGTTGTATTCGCATCTAAGACATTTTAGACGATTATAATTATTCCAAATATTTATTAGAGTCTTGTACTAGTGACAATCAGACTTAAGATGTATTTTCGGAAACTTGTGTCTCGGTTATATATTTGAGATTATTTTATTCTTTTACTTCATTTTTATTTTTCTTTATTCATGTTCTTTTGGATTGAAATAAGCCTTACTTGTACAGAGGAATTGACAAGTGTCATCAGGTGTCTATTTTGAATTATGACACATTTAAATGCTACATACATAGTAAAAGATACAGACGATTACAAGAAAAATACGACGAAAAAATTTAGAAAAGTATAAAAAAGTAGAGGCAACAAAATAGAATACCTACAAGCAAAGAGTCGAGAAACATAAAACCTTAAGTTATGAATGAGAAAGAAAAAGCTCAAGAAGTAGCTAAAGCAAAGAAATATATACGTGAAAAAACGTTAAGCAACCCACAGTTTACCCTTAAATTTAAATTACCATGTTGCTCTTATTTATGTCAGGCAAACGTGTTGATCTCTTTCCTGATTTAGCTAGTTAACTCCCTTTTATAGTATACTAAAAATAAATCTGTCAACAACTTTATTAAGAAGAAATTTATAATGCCTCAAAAATTTGTATCATGATTTAGTAATCCTTCATGCACTTTTGAGCTTCAATATAATGTAGTTTGACCTTTTAAAGGATTAAGAATCATTTGATAAGTATTTTGGTGCTTAGATAAGAGTTTTCGACATTAAAGAATGAACATATGTTAAAACTCATGAGAATGCATTATGTAAATAACTACTAATCAGTTAGTTGGTACTGTTACATTGATTTGTTAGCTAGTGGATTAGGTGATTTGTTAGCTAGTGGATTAGGTGATCAGTTAGTCGATTCAGTTAGCTAGCTGTCAAGTTGGTTAGTGGTCCAATCAAGTAGTTAGGAGGTTGTTAGGAAACTTCTAGACGACCATGTGTTAATCACGTGAGTCTATAAATAGGAGGTGACTATACAATGTATTCATTCTCTTTTACTCAATAAAAAACTGCATTCCCAGTAGCTTTGTTCCCTTCTCTTATCTCTTGTTGAGCTTAAGCTCAGCTGCAATGGCAGCAATATATAAATGTTGAGAGGTTTGAGAGGTGTTTTAACATGGTATCAGAGCCACGCGATTGTGGGACTGAAGAAACAAGATATCGAGTATAAGTTTATCTGCAATACAGTAAGTTTTGCCTGAGTTTTTTGTTTGTGTGTTAGTGAGGTCAGAAAAACTTAGATCTCTATTTGTGAGCCATATATCTATAGTTCCAGGACATAGATTTTGAGTTTATTGTGTTGTTTTTTTATCGAAGCTTAGCTGTAATCCATAAATTGGTCATGGCACCTAAAATTAATTCTAGTAATCCTCTATATCTGGGAGCATCAGATATAGTAGGAGATGCGTTGATTCCCATCAAATTAACTGGTTCAGAGAACTATGGAGTTTGGTGTAGATATATGAGGATTACACTATTGGGAAAGAGGAAGTATGGATTTGTAACTGGTTCTTGAAGCAAGGAAATATATAGAGAGGAGTTACATGATCAATGGGAGACATGCAATGTAGTAATACTCTCATGGCTGATGAGTTCAGTAAGTGCAGAATTACTCAGTGGTATTGTATATGCAACAAATGCTCATGAAGTATGAGAGGATCTTAAGGAGAGATTTGACAAGGTAAATCGCATGAGATTATACCAATTACACAGGGAAATCAATAATCTTCACCAAGGTACTGATTCAATTTTAACTTACTTTACTGAACTGAAGAACTTATGGAGTGAACATGATGCAATCATACCAACTCCATCATGTAATTGTCCTAAGTTGAAGGAGTACACAGAATATTTGTATAAGTTAAGACTAATACAGTTCTTGAGTGGGTTAAATGATCTATATGATCAGGCAAAAAGACAAATATTTATGAAAGGAACAACACCTATACTTAATCAAGCATATGCAATGATCAGTGAGGATGAAATTCAACAGTTTGCTTATGCTATAACTATTGGTGATAAGACTGAACCTATTACTATGCAATTACACAAAAATAATGCAGAGGTTGAATATGGAAGTAGGAATCAATCATCAACAAGTTTTGGAGGACAAGGCTATAAATGTAAAAGGTATGACTACTGTAATTTTAACGGTCATACAAGGGAAAACTAATACAAGTTGCATGGATATCCAAGTGATTAGAGGAATAAGAAAAAGGGAAACTACAATAATCCAAGGGAAATACCAAACCAACCATTTCACAATGGCCAAGGAAGAGCTGGTCGTGAATATGGACACTTAGTTATTAGTCACAACAACAGTCAGTCATCAGCTCATAACTTTTCTGGTCCTCAAGCAGAGAACTCATGTTTGGCTGAGCAATCCAGTAGGCAGGAAGGTAAAGACATTAATAATACTACTCTGGAAAAGGGGAAAGGATTCTCAGAGAAAGAATACAAGCAGATTATAGCACTGATTAACAAGAAAAACATGACTCTAAACAGAATAACATGACAGGTACTGTTAGTTATTTTTCTATTCATATCATTTCACATGATTGGATAGTAGATTCTGGAGCCACACACCATGTAGCAGCATATAAAGGAATTTTATCATTCTGTCACAAAGTAGATAATACCATATGTGACAAAGTTAATCTGCCTACTGGAGCCAAGGTTGAAATAACACATATAGGAGAAACACAGGTGTTGAAGAATGAGGTTGTGGGGGATGTACTATAAGTTCCAGATTTTAAACTGAACTTGTTGTCAGTATCTAAGATGACTAAGCAGCTTTCTTTCTTTGTTTCATTTTACCCTAACTTTTGTGTGTTTCAGGACCTCTACAGTGGCAAGGTGAAGGGGATTGGTAAGGACAAAGAAGGACTATACATCCTTAAGAATGTGTGTGAACTAAATGGAACTCTTAACAATAAGATTTATCAAAGACAAGTTGCAGGAGTAAAAGTAGAAGTGCAGGTGCATGAGTGCAGTCTATGGCATAAAAGTCTAGGACATCCTTCTTCTCAAGCATTAAAGACCCTCAATCTCATAAGGCACAGTAGTGATGTAGATATTCTAAATAAGTGTCATGTTTGTCCATAAGCAAAACAAACTAGACTAATTTTTCTTGTCAGTACTTTCAGAGCTACAAGATATTTTGATATTGTACATATGGACCTCTGGGGTCCTTATAAAACACCTACTTTTGACAAGAAATACTTTTTCTTAACTGTTGTTGATGATCATGGTAGGTATACATGGTTACATTTGTTGCAACTAAAGTCTGAGTGCATTGTAGCCATAGAGAACTTCTTTACTATGATTCAGAATCAGTTTGGTGTTCAGATAAAAATATTGAGGTCAGATAATAGGACAGAGTTCATTAACTCTAAATATAAAGAGTTGTTTCAATCCTTGGGAATCATACATCAAAGTAGCTGTCCATACACACCACAACAAAATGGTATGGTTGAGAGAAAGCATAGATAGATACTAAATATTGCAAGAGCAATCAGGTTCAAGTCACAGATGCCTATCAGATTTTGGAGGTTGAATGTTAAGGCTGCTATATATCTCATTAACGTACTACCATCTTCATCTATAGAAGGTAAAAGTCCTTATGAGATGTTTTTTTGCAAGTTTCCATCCTTGACACATCTAAAAGTGATTGAATGTAAATGTTATACCTCAATATTGCCAAGAGGTGATAAGCTTGCAGAAAGGGATAAGGTTGCAGTATTGATGGGCTATTCTGCAACTCAAAAAGGTTATATACTATTAGAATGGTGTACTAATAAGCTATTTGTTACCAGAGATGTAGTGTTCAAGAAAGACTCATTTCCTTTTATAGAGAAGTCAAGTTCAGAATTTTCTGTAGAATTTCTTACACTAAGATCTCCCACACATGATGATGCAGAAGTAGAAGAAGATGCAGACAGTCACACAGGTCCTAGTGAGCCTTTACATAAGTCACAAACTAAAGATACATCAATACATGATCCTAATGGCATTCAAGAAGAAGACACTCATAATCTGCAGAATGTAGAAGAGTCACTCTCAGTACCTACAAAAGTTGAACTAAGAAGATCATCCAGAGCTACCAAACAACCTACATGGCTAATGGATTATTCTTCACCAGGGAAGAAGAGAGGAACTAGATATCTACTGGTAAATTACCTGTCTTATGCTAATACTAGTTCAAGATATCAAAATTTTATGTGTATCTTGTCAGCAGAAGTTGAACTATAATCTTATATTGAAGCTAGCAGAGATAAGAGGTGGATTGAAGCCATGAAGTAGGAGGTTAAAGCTCTTGAAGACAACCATACATGGAAAGTGGTTGACATGCCCTCAGATAAGAACATCATTGGATCAAAATGGGTGTACAAAATCAAGTATAAGGCCAATGGAGAAATAGAGAGGTTTAAGGCAAGGTTGGTAGCCAAAGTTTATAGTCAACTAGAAGGACTAGACTACCATGATACATTTTCTCCAGTAGCCAAAATGGTTACAGTAAGGAGTGGCATTGCCTTAGCAGTATCAAAAGGGTGGTGCAAGTACCAGATGGATGTATACAATGCTTTCCTACAAGGTGACCTAGATGAGGAGGTGTATATTGAAATGACAGATGGTTTTAAGAAGGAAAGGCAACACAAAGTTTGCAGACTAATTAAGTCTTTATATGGACTTAAGCAGGCATCAAGGCACTGGAATATCAAGCTGACTGCAGCATTACTCAGTGCAGGTTTTACCCAAAGCAGCTATGATTATTCACTATTTACCCTAAAGAAGTCAGAAGGAATGGTGGTGATTTTAGTCTACGTAGATGATCTTCTGATAACTGGTGACAATATAGACATGATCAATGCAGCAAAAGGTACTTTACACAAGCAATTCAAGCTCAAAGATCTAGGTGAACTTAAGTATTTCTTAGGTATTGAAGTGTTAAGATCTGCCAGTGGAGTGATCCTGAACCAGAGAAAATATGTCTTGGAGCTCATCTCTGAAACAGGTCTTGCTGGTGCTAAACCAACCACTACCCCACTAGAGACTAATGTTAAACTAACTTCAGTTGAATAGATGAAACAATAGGTGTAAAAGAAGATATTATTCTAAGAGATACAACATCATATCAAAGGCTTGTTGGAAAATTGATGTATGCTACAACAACAAGGCCTGACATCAATTATGCAGTGCAGACACTAAGTCAATTCATACAGCAACCAAAGAAATCCCACTTGGAGGCTGCAAATAGAGTGATAAGATATTTGAAAGGAACAGTAGGGCAAGGTATATGGCTTAAGGCACAACCTACTGCAGAATTGGTTTGTTAGTGTGACTCAGATTGGGTTGCACGTCCAAATACTAGGAGGTCTGTTATAGGTTATGTTGTGTAGTTTGGTAGTTCATTGATATCTTGGAAGTCTAAGAAGCAGCACACTATTTTTAGAAGCTCAGCTGAGGCAGAATATAGGAGCATGGCCTCAGCATTAGCAGAAGTGACATGGTTGGAAGGTTTATTCTCAGAACTGAGGATGTCTATCACTAAGCCTATTATCATCTTTAGTGATAGTAGACTGTCATTTTATTAGAGACAAGATCAAAGAGAGGTTGGTTCAGCCCATGTACGTGCAGACAGGTCAACAAGTTGCAGACATTCTTACTAAAGGTCTCAGTCATGATCAGCATTCATACCTCCTCAACAAGCTTGGTGTGGTCAACATTTTGCACCTTGCAGCTTGAGGGGGAGTGTTAAAAATCATGAGAATGCATTATGTAAATAACTACTAATCAGTTAGTTGGTACTGTTACATTGATTTGTTAACTAGTGGATTAGGTGATCAATTAGTCGATTCAGTTAGCCAGCTGTCAAGTTGGTTAGTGGGCCAATCAAGTAGTTAGGAGGTTGTTAGGAAACTTCTAGAAGACCATGTGTTAATCATGTGAGTCTATAAATAGGAGGTGACTATACATTGTATTCATTCTCTTTTACTCAATAAAAAACTGCATTCCCAGTAACTTTGTTCCCTTCTCTTATCTCTTGTTGAGCTCAAGCTCAGCTGTAATGGCAGCAATATATGAATGTTGAGAGGTTTCAGAGGTGTTTTAACAACATGCGTCACGTGTTAGGGTCGTAGGCCACGACTAAAAAGAAACCCCAGAATTGGTAAACTTCAGCAGCCCGCCATGTTGGGAGACAGCGGGGAAAAACTTACACGCACCCAGTGTACACATCAAGTCCATACATGCATGTCATGTGTTTAAATTTAAAGTTCATGTTACTTAACCATGATTAATCAACATGTATTTTACTTACTTTAATTACATAACCATGGTAAAAAAATATTAGTTTGGTGTGTACACCGAGTGCGTGTAAGTTTTTACCGGAGAGATACCACGAGAAAGCAGGGGCATGACCAGCCTTGTGCCACGAAAGCTGACTGGCTCATTGGCCTACGCTCCACGCCTAATTCTCTCAGACGTGAAATATTTCTTCCTCTTCTATTTTAATGAGGGTGTTTTAATCTTTCCTTTATTAAAACTTCTTGAACAATTTTAAGTCCTATATATTGCAACATAGTCAGAATATACAGCTATTTATCCTATCCTTTCTTCCAAAGTACTTCAAGGCATAGAAGTCTCTTGAAAAGGATCAAGAATAAGATTTCAAGTAGGTTCTTCAGATTCTTTTTTAAGTTCTTCAAAGATATTACTAATCTCAGGTAGTAAGAATTTAGTGAAGAAAATCTATTCATCCCATGTACATGATTTTTTAGTATTATATTTTCTTGAATTAAATTGGAGTTTTAAATGTCAATCCTTAAATTTTACAATCAAATATATAGTTTTGGAAGGACTATTTAGCACCGAGCAGATATGAGTTCCCATAACACTTGTCCCACAACTACCTTACCATCGTAGGTCAGGATATCGCCACTAGCCAAACTATTTTTTATCTCAAAAAAACTTATTGGATCCATCACAGCATTTGCATGGTCCTATACCTTCATAAGGTATAGAACGGTTGTCTAACCAGCTTTACAGGTTGAAACATCAAGAGCTTAGGACATGTCATGTTTGTCTGTTATAAGAAAATCCTCAAATTTTAATAACTTATTTATTTTCAAGAAAAGTTATTTTGGTATAAAACCTCTAGTTTAAAGATAAACTTTGTTGATAGTGTTGATAGTGTTTTACTTTTAGATATAGAAATGTTATCCCCACTCAGATCAAGACAGAACAATTAAGGTGAAGTAAAGTTAAGAACGATGGATTTCTTAATGATAAACAAATGTATTTCGCGTGTTCGTTATTATGGGTTGTTCCTATAAATGATCGAATTAATAACGTATTTGCAATTTAAAGATTAAGGAATCGATCACTTCTTCACTTCAAACTGGTGAATTTTGTAAAGGGTTGCCAACCTTCCAAAAGTGAATGGTTTGTGTTCTTTATTGGCACCTGTTGATATTATTTGTGCACTACAACCTGAGATTAAGCCGCCTGAAAGTATCCTGCGGCAGACATACGACTCCCCAATCATTGTCTATTACCTTCCGGCTCTAAACTTCTGGACCTCAGCCGAAATTTCATAGAAAAGTAAGAAATTTCTTGAGAGAAGTCCTTCTGAAGTTCGAAAGTCAGAAGACTGATTTTTGCTATGAACTCTCTTAACAAAGTCAGGATCATCTTGTAATCCACCTTATCCGGTAAGTTAATTAACAGAACTTGAAACTTTGACTCATTTCTTTATTCTTTAACGTGGATCTAACTCACCAACCTTCAAGTCTTCCTCCATTAGGACTCGGTCTCAAGGTTGAATTTGTTGTCACTAGTCGGTCCAACTAACGAGTGAAAGGTGAAAGCCAAGATCAATGCTTAGTAGCCACATTGGCCGCATTTGGGATGATTTTAGGCACGGCCTATTTTCTTTGGCTGTATAACCGTGCGACTTTTGACAATTTAAAACTAGATTTTCTCCATAAATTCTTCGATCCAAATGACAAAGAAGTTTTCATATGTATATCTTTTCTTGTTGGAGAGGCGACCGTATCTTAAACTACCATATTCTAAAGATTTAGTATTCAATTTTGCTCATGATTTTAAATATTCAGTACAACTTATGATTTAGTTATTTAATTATTCAACTATTTAGTTTCAGATATGTAGATTACTAGCTACTCAATTTTCAAGTTGTTATGATTTATGGCTCCAGGCCACCAATTTTCTAAATATGTTTTATAGTGACTTGTAAATCGTTTTACGTATTTCTAAATCTCAACTATGCAATTACATTATTTTAACTAATCAATTTTAGTGCATGTCCCAACTTTTGGATAAGAGTCTACTTTATGCTATCAACTTATTGAAGAATTTTAAAAGATTTTTTATATTTCAGCTTTGATTTCTTTCCATTAATTAAGTTACTGCTATACGTGATCATGATCAGCTTTACAGTCTTTTATTACTTACCCAATATGGGGCATTCGAAGTATTTATGCTCTTTTTTGGTGCTACATCATTTTACGATGTAGCTCTCAACAATCAGACGTTCACGTGCATGATTAGACTCTATAGTATGCTTCATCCCTCCAACTATTGCTGAGTTCATCTTTTCGAAAGGCACAGTTTAGTAATTATGTTGTTATAATTTTATTTACATAAAAGTAGTTTGAAATCTTGTCCTAACGAATCGTTTTCAATATGTTAGTAGATACTTTATACAGTCAGACGTGTATACAGTTTTCAAATAACTCTGTTTCAGTAAATGAAAGTTTACATTTTAATTTTATTACAAAAGTTCAACTAATGTTTTAGCTTCCGCATTATGTTTTAGTAAATGTCTCAAGTTTCATGTCAAGTCAAATGATTTACTTGGAATACTTGTATTTTTGAGTGCCAATTACGTTCGGGATGAAGACTCGGGTTAGAACAAAATTATTAAAATGAAAAGAGTTATAAATAAACACTTCAAAGATGAAGAGTCATAAGAACTAAATTATTTCTTTTTATTCATTATTAAATTCCTTTTTAAAAAAAAAATTAATTTTTTTTTTTGGTGAAAAAAAAATTCACTATCAAATAATCCAAAGGAATAGAGTTGTTTGTTAAAACCTTATTAACGTTAGAAAAATATATTTAATAACAAAATTTCAACAAATGACAAAGAAAAGTCTTTAATATCATACCATTGATAAAATTCTTTTTTTAGGCCGTGTTCTTCTAAAATTACATAATCGTTTATACTCTATAGAGAGAATACTCACAAAAATACCTGAAATTTGACCGGATTACCAGTTAAGTATACTGAACTTTGCGGGGGTCCTATTAATCCCCAGACTTTTTTTTTCGTATTTTAATGGCATATATCTGCCACTTGGCCCATTGCGAAAAGTATTAAAAACGTTATAAACTCTGTTTTTTTTGCCAAACAGTCCCTTAATTTTATAATTATTTAAAGTTTTATATTTTTTATTTATTTTTTCTTTCTTTTCTTCTCTCTTCTCTCATCTTTCTTCTCTCTTCTTTCTTTCTTTTCTTCAACAATTGTTGCTCCATTGTTGAATTGAAATTAAATTTTTGAAGATTCTATTTCAATTTCCATTCTGAAAGATTAACGGAACTCGCTAATTGAAACTCAATGGAAGATTCAAACTCGGAAACTCGCTAATTTAATCTTCCGAGTTTCATTAATGAAAATTGAATCTTTCGAGTTTCATTAACGGAAGATTGAATAGCTTCATACATGTACAGTCTGTATTGTTGTCTTCATACATGAAATTAAATTTTCTGAGTCTTCCGAATTCCATTAATGAAAATTGAATCTTCCATTGAGTTTTCAATTAGCGAATTCCATTCAATTAGCGAGTTTCATTGAATCTTCCATTAATAGAACTCGCTAATTGAATCTTCCGAGTTTCAATGAAAAATTAATGAAAGATTCCATTCAATTATTTGAAAAAACTTTCTTCATAAACTCAATTGAATTCAAAGTTTGAAACTGAAAATTGAATTTGAAAACTTTTGGAGTGATAAGAATGGACTTGGAATTTGAAATTGACTCAAAATCATTTGAAATATTTACTATGGTTGTAATGGTGAAAAAATATTGAAAAGTGATAAAATGGAGAAGAAACAGCGTGTGTACCACACTTCCCACCGTAAAAACTAGGTATAACGTTTTGGGAGGGGATTAATTCCACTTTAAAAAAGTTCGAGGGGGAATTAATTCCAATTAAAAAAGTATAAGGGGGTAATAGGACCCTCGCAAAGTTCAATATGCTCCTCTAGTAATTTGGTTAAAGTTCAGGTATTTTCGTGGGTATTATCCCTACTTTATATGACTTAGGTTGCACGTGTTTTATATATTTATATAACAATGAATTGGTATATTCTTAATTTTCAAAGATTTTGTCGATTCATGCCCTCAATTTTATTCTTCAGTATGTTAGTTTCTTGGGGGGCTTTGGGTTGTAGGCGAGAAAAGAGTTTTAAAATAAGGTGTAGGTGACACAAGTCTTAATTATTGAGTGGAGGTGGCAATAACTTTATTATTGATTAAGAAAGTTGAGAAAATTTGAAAATAGCCCAGAAGTTTTTAAATTTATACTTTGATCCAAATTTTAGTTAATATAACAGAAAATGGAGGGAAAAAAGGCGTGTTTCTCTCCCTTCTCATCCGTTGTTGTTTTCTCTCTTCACGATTATTGTTGTTCATTTTTGTTGTTGCTTTATTCATCATCTTCTACTTCATTATCATCATCTTCTACTTCATTATCATCTCCATCTTCTTCTTATCTACCATTGTTGTTGTTGTTTTTGTTGTTGTTACCGCCAGTGCTGCTATCTGACCAATTTTTTAGGTCAAATTTTATTTCCTACATCACATCCACTTTAGCATTACTTCATATGTGACTTTGGTAAGTAAAATTATGATTTTTATTCGAATTTGTCATCTAGGTACACTAGTTACTGCTGTTTTTTCAACAATGGATAGAACCTGATCATGAATCCAATATAAGTGCCCACAATTTAAACAGATCACTCATTTGATGTATCAGATAAGTAATCTGTTGCAACAGAATATTTATCTGTTGTATCAGACTAGTTATCTGTTGCATCAGACTGATTATCTATTACACCGGACTGATTATATATTGCATCAGACTTCATATCTGTTACAACAGATGATTAATCTGTTTGAAACAACACAATTCAATCTCTGCCACAAACCCAACAGATTACCAATATGTTTCAACTCTTGCTATTGCTACTGAATTCAAAATTATTCCTTACGTCCAATTACCCATCCCAAATTTCCTAATTTGATTTCTCATTTTACTTGTCTCTTTTCATTAATCAAGAAGAGATAAAAATAATTCATGTTTTACCCTTTGCATTAATCACTTTTTCTTCAAATTAAAATGTAAACATCATTCAATAGGGAGACTATACGCCGGCCCACGTTTAAAGCTTTCTTCTCTTATGAAATTTTGATTGAGTAGCAAACAATGGTTATTACAAACACCGTGTAATGTCCCACCAACTGATCAGCCCCTGCCACAAACCCAACAAATAAATCTTTCTATTGCTACTGAATTCTAAATTATTCTTTTTTACGTCCAATTGTCGACATGTTTGTTGAGAAGATAATAGACAGAGTGAAAATTAAATATGAATTAAAATGCCAAAGTTGTTCAAATATAATTTTTTTACTAAACCAAAAAAAATACATATACATAGACTAAAAGAAAAAATAATCTAATTATTGTCATCATTGTCAGCCGGCCAATCTTCAACCAGAAGTAGCAAAGCCCTCCTCAGCCTGCGGATCTCATGAAGCACTCTTGCTCTAACTGCTCCCAATTCCCATTGCAAGTCACGAACCTAATCTTGAAGTTCATTCACGGCGTCTTGCAGAAAAGAAACATCCCACACTAGATCAACCATAATCTAGAACACATATGAATTGACAAAAAACTTAAAAACCAAAGAAATATCTTAAGAATATCCGAGTGTAATACAACGTATACTATAAATTGATAAGAAAAAAACTTACCTTAGTCAGGGAAGAGAAAGTGGTGGAAGTACAGGTGTAATATGAAAGACGAGATGCAATAAATAAATAGAGTGTAGTTGAATAAACGATTGAGTAAGGAAGGACCTATTTATAATGGATTAAATTTGAAAGAGAGGCAAAAAGGCGCGACTGTTCACCTCCATTTATTAATTGCAATTTTTATTTTGATTACTGTGGATAGTTATGACTTAATTAATTTAAGAAAAAAATATTGTGATAAGTCATGACTTTTCAGATTATTATTATTAATTATTTCTTTCCAAGAACCATTTTTATTGAGTTGTGACAACAGATTCTATATCTGTTGCATCAGATAATTCATCTGTGACAACAGATATTTCATCTATTGTAACAATATAGAACACGTTGCATCATATAACCTATCTGTTGCAACATATAATCTAACTGTTCACCTCTATTTATTAAATATATTTTTTATTACTGTAAAAAGTCATGACTTAATTAAATTAAGAAATATTGTGATAAGTCATGACTTTTTAGATTATTATTATTAATTAGTTCTTTCCAAGAACCATTTTTATTGAGTTGTGACAACAGATTCTATATCTGTTGCATCAGATAACTCATCTGTGAAAAACAGATATATCATCTGTTGCAACAATAGAGAACCTGTTGCATCAGATAACATATCTGTTGCAATATATAATCTATTTTTTTCATTAAAAAAACTATCATCATATCATTAAACCAAATTTGCTGACTTTTTTATTATATAAATTAAAAAAAACACCTTTTCAATAATCATTTCTTTAATAAAATAATAACTATTTTTATTTTCTGGCAACAGATATAATGGACGATCTGTTTTAATAGCTTTTTTGATTTCTTCTAACAGCCGATACATCAGTCGCAACAAATTGGGAATTTGATGCATCAGCAACATTGTTGAATGTATATGTTTTTATTTTAGACAAAAAGTCACGACTCTTTACCTTTTTCTTAACAATCATCATATAACTTAATTAATCCAATGTTGCGACTTTTTTTTAAATTAAATAATCTTTCTTTTACGATTATAAATTGTGTATATCATTTATTTCCTTATTATTTATTAACGAACCGTTTTTAGGAGAATCATGACTTTTCACCACCCTCTGTTGCCACAAGTGCTCAATCCCTACCTCCAACCATCGATATGTTGAGAGCAGGAAATAAATAGAATGATAATTAAATATTAAATAGGAATTAAAAATGCAAAGTCGACCAAACAAAATCAAACAAAACATATACATAGATTTTTGAATCCCTTATAGGTATATCTGATATAAAAAAGAAAAAAACATGCGCTAAAAGAAAGAAAAAACATAACATAATTATTATTACTACTATTATTATTATCATTACTATTATTATTATTATTACTATTATTATTGTCAACCGGATAATTTTCATCCGGCAGCAGTAGGGCCGCCCTCCTCAGCCTTGCTCCGAAGTCGGCCAAATCCTTCTGGAGTTCATCAAACTACCTTTGAAGTTTCCGCAAGGACTCGATATGAATCTTCTGGTATGACTCTGGATCAGTCATATTTGTACTATAAGTGTAGTAGAATGAACGAGTGAGAGTAAGGAAAGAAGGTCGAAGGGACCTATTTATAAATGATTGAATTGGAAGGGGTAGTCAAACAAAAAGCCACGACTGTTCATATATCCCTTAATTAAATAAAACTGGTGACTTTTCGAATATGTAAATTAAAAAAAAATAGATCTAAATACAATATTTTATCTTTTTATTGTAATTCAAAAAAATTGCTTTAAAATAAATCTAACAGATGGGTAATCCGTTGCAAAATATATTCCATCTGTCAGATAACTTACAACATATTGACAATTTGTTGCAACAGATGGATATATCAGTTTGTTTTTCTAACAGATGTGGCATTTATAGCAACTTGCTAGTCATCTGTTTATTCAATTTAAGTCATAGATGGGCTAGGAAGAATAAAGTGCGTGTAGATAGATCCACTATCATATGTGTGTGAGTTAAGAAGTATTACTGATAAGGTCATCGGGACAACAAACACAAAGTACAATATTTTTATGAATGTTGTTTTTAACTGATTAGGCACTGATCATTCAAACAAGATCCTGTATTGTACAGTTAAATTTGATGGGTTCAAATTGACAAGGTTGAGGGCCTCATGAAGATGGTGCAGATACTCTGTTATGAATTACTGATGGTTGTTGCTCGTTTTTATGCGTGTCAAGTTTTGAGAAGGAATCTATATTTAGTGTCATTGCAGAGAACCAATAGCGATTGGACTTAACTTTAAGTATGCACTAGACTCTGAGAACACCTTCGAAGCCTCGCACTGCATCAAGTAAGAATGGAAAACCAATAGAAATTCCCCTAGCCCAAATTTATATGGAAGGGTTGATCAAGAAGATGATTATACGCCAGAAGAAGCCGAAGGAGAATGCCTGCAAGGGAAAGGGGAGTTGATAAAAGACTATATCATCTGAGAGCTAATTGAAGAGGAGACATAGGGTAGAAAGTAACTTCTAGCGAATCTGGCCGATGGAATTATTTTAAAACAGCATGAGAAATCCGAATCAAGTGCAAATATGAAAGTGTATCTGACAATATAAATTCATTTATTGTCTCTCTGAAAGAAAAATAATGCAGATGAACACTTTGCTAGGGAGCTGCGACTAGATAGCGTGGTCAGGATTATCACCTAGATAGAAAATAATAAAAGACCAAGAAAGAAGCCTTACGAGCATCGAGGGTTAAAATGATTACAGTAAGTCTAGAAAACTTGCACCAAAAGCAACTGCAGTTAAAGTAAGGAATCTAAGCGAAGACGGCAATTTTTAAATTTTAAATTTCATCCCATGCCTTCTTGTTTGTGGTTTTGATTAGGTCCACTGTTGCTGACCTGATCGGAATCACAAATGAGATTGAAAGATAGATTGAGTGTTATTACTTCCTTAGCAATATGGATTAATTGATTGTGTTTTCTTGCCTTAGCATACTTTCAACATTTCTTGGAGAAGATCAGAGGCTTGCTCTAGTTTGTGAATTTCGATAATTTTTAACCTTGCCTCCAGCTTGCTGATTCTGTATTCAAGCTGGTCGTTGCTGTCTTTGAAGTTGATATAGAGTTCCTGATCTCTTGTAAGCTCGATCAGGAATACTACCTTCAAAGTTGTGGCATTGAAGAAGGCATTCAGAACACTTTCTTCAGAAGCCTTAAAGGATACACAGAGGGTCGCTGTGTTTGTTTTAGGTCAAAAGATGTTGATGCACACTCAAGATGTGGTCCTAACCATTGAACAGCTCACTTTTATCGAGTGTTTCTCAATGCAGCTTGCTCAACCAATTTGATAAATTAATAAGTAAGAAGTTACGTAGCGTGTGATCTAAATCGACTCTACCAAGCCTATCAAACATTACATAACTCCAGGCTCATTATACTATCAAAAAAATTTGACATAGTTGATGCACAAATCAAACGAGCTAAATCTCTCATCCTTTCTGCTGATCGTTCTTCTCCAATTATAGATGACAAGATATCTGCTATGCAAAATTATACACCATAATCTCTTGATATCACTTGGTATTGAGAGATTACTAATGATGCCTTCAGAAGACCTTTCACCCTGGCAAGCATTTCTGGCAACGGTGTAGACTTTTGCATAGCAGATATCTTGTCATTTATATTGGAGAAGAGTGATCAGCAGAAAGACTGAGAGATTGAGATCATTTGATTTGTACACTAACTCGAGCCAATTTTTTTATAGTGAATGAGCCTGGAGTTGCATAACATTTGATAGGCTTGGTAGAGTCAGTTTAGATCACACGCTATGTAACTCCTTGATTATTAATTTATCAAATTAGTTGAGCAATCTGCATTGAGGAACACTCGATAAAAGTGAGTTGTTCAATGTTTAGGACTACATCTTAAGTGTTCATCAACATAATTTGACCTAAAACAAACACAGCGACCCTCTTTGTATCCTTTAAGGATTCTAAAGAAAGTGTTCTGAATCCTTTAAGGCTTCTAAAGAAATTATTCTGAAGGCCTTCTAAAATGCCACAACTTTAAAGTTGGTGTTCCTGATCAAGCTCACAAGAGATCAGGAACTTTTGACCAACTTCGAAGACGGTAACGACCAGCTAGAATACAGAATAAGCAAGCTGGAGGCAAGCTTGCTAATTATTGGGATTCATGTACTACAACAAGCCTCTGATCTTCTCCAAGAAATGTTGAAAGCATGCTAAGGCTATAAAACACAATCAATTAATCCATATTTCTAAGAAAGTAATGACACTCAATCTGTCTTTCAATCTCATTTGTGGTTTTGTGTAATACCTCAAAATTTTATCCCGAGATGCCACACGGTGCTTAGGGATACACATATCCCCAAGCTAACCCTTGGATCCAGACACTACCTCAAGTAATTCAATTCAACAATAGTCATGTACAACAAAGAGATATACCACATCGGGTTCAAGAGAAATACTGGAGAATACTAGACTGTACAACTAAAATATATTGAATGTATGTACATACCAACCCTCTAGTCTGACAAAGCCTCTATACATCAAAATCAAGGAGCCATTGGGACAAATCCCCAACTGACTCAAACAGTACTGAAAGCCATAACAACAAAACGATATCACCAAAAAAATAGACACAGTCCTCGAACCATGAGGACTCACCACTGAAGGAACGTAGTTGAGGCACTCGAATATTGCTAACGTGGCTGCAGATGAGTACCTGAACCTACATTATGAGAAAATATAGCCCATAGGAAAATACGTGGGTCAGCACTTTGGAATGTACTGAGTATGTGGGGGTGCATGCAACAATGCAAATATCATCATTAATTTTATAAAAATATGCATATGTACAATGATGGCTCACTTGGCTTGAGTTAGATTGAAACATATTTTTCATGATCTCATAGTAAATAAATCATATGATAAAAACCTCATAAATTATCATAAATAACTCAACTCTTCAACTCAAGACTCGAAGTGACTTGGTAATTCAAGAAACTAGACTCTTATGGACATGAGAGGTTCTTATAATCGACATAAATCATGTGAGCTATATGGAGTCCAACGTTTTCCCTCTTAAGAAGAGAACCCCACATTGGCGGGAGCGTCGTACTCTTGCTAGGGAGTACAACCTCAATTTAGTGATCACAATCTCATACTCGGTCTCTGGCACACAATTATCAATATCAATCCTACAGTGGCACGTTGTTTCAGGGGAAATACCATATTTTCCCCTTGGTGCTAAATACTACTCCCAGACACAAGCTCAGAACGCGTTAGGAAATCCACCACAAACATCACAAGGGTCTATCATGAAGATCAAATCAAATCTCTTTCTCATTTATCAAATCATAATCAATTTGTGAATTCCTAACTCGACTCAAATCAAATAAATCTTTCTCAATATCAAAATGTATCAATTAATTAAATCATGGCAACATCAATAACTTTGAGAAAATATCAAGACTCATTGTAACAACTCAATCTTATGAATCAATATACTCAATAATCCAATTTGTCATAAGGAAGCTTAAAGCTTGACACATATCTTGAAAGCACTTGAAATATCAACTCATGGTAGAAATATAAAATTCACAACATTAAATATCAAGTCATAACTTGGGAATAGCAAAATAATCATGTATAACGAAGCTTGAACAATTTATATTCTCATAATATCATGATGAAGTAATTTGGGTATAAAACCACTTGCATCAAAGCTTTGGGCACAGAACGAAAGAATTTCTCTTGTTCAAAAATCCCACATACCTTAATCTTTGAAATTAGATGAATTCTAGTGCTTGAGACTTTATCCGCACTTGTAATAAATAATTCTCGAATCCCACACTATGAGGAATTTGATTCTTGAAGAAATCTTGAAGATTTATGAATGATTTTTGAAAGATTAATATCCTTAAATAAAAACCCTAGATATATTTCTTAAGAGAATTGGAAGAGAGAATGAAGAAATTAGGGTTTAGATGGGAATTCTCATATATAGGGGCCTCCAAAAGATGGGAAAAGATCAAAATACCCTTGCAAAAATGTTCTTTAATTGCTGAAAAAAATAGCTGACGACATTCGTGATAAGTCGTCAGACTTGTGATAAGTCGTCACGAAATGTCGTCACAAAAGGGTAGATTCTATGATTTTCTGCTTAAGGTTGACGACATTGATGATAAGTCGTCACACTTGTGATAACTTATCATAAAATTTCATCACTGGGGGTGGAAATCTACCTAAGGCTGACGACATTGGTAATAAGTCGTCACACTTGTGACAGCTTATCATAAAATGTCGTCACTCAGTTTTCCATCCTGTCATGCTGGAGTAAAATGGGCATAACTCTTAGCTCTGATATTGGATTTGGGTGAAATTGGTATCATTGGAAAGCTAATTCAATTATATATCATTTGGTAGGTCATGAGATCAATAATTCATATTATAAAAAGAGATATTCTTATTTGAAGTTGAATATGACAATATCCTTCCCAAGAATTCAATCGGTAAGGAATGTTTTGATTCACCTAATCTCTAGGACATCTTTGAGGCCTTAATACATATCACCCTTGATCAAAATACAACCAAAGCATTATAATTTACTTCACATGAGCTTGAGTCATGGTTGCACTATTAGTTAGAGTCTCGGGGTATTACATTTCGATCAGGTCAACAGCAGTGGACCTAATCAAAACCACAAACAAGAAGGCATGGGATGAAATTTAAAATTTAGAAATTTTCGCCTTCGCTTAGATTTCTTACTTTAACTGCAGTTGCTTTTGGTGCAAGTTTTCTAGACTTTCTGTAATCATTTTAACCCTCGATGCCCGTAAGGCTGCTTTCTGGGTCTTTTGTTATTTTCTATCTAAGTGATGATCCCGACCACACTACCTAGTCGCAGCTCTCTATCAAAGTGTCCATCTGTATTATTTTTCTTTCAAAGAGACAACGGACGAATTTACATTGTCGGATACACTTTCATATTTGCATTTGATTTAGATTTCTCATGTTGTTTTAAGATAATTTCATCGGCCAGATTCGCTAGAAGTTACTTTCTATCCTGTGTATCCTCTTCAATTAGCGTTCAGATGATATAGTCTTTCATAAACCACCCATTTTCCCTTGAAGGCATTCTCCTAACGCACCTACTGGCGTATAATAATCACCCCGAGCAACTCAACCATATAAATTTGGGCTAGGGTAATAACTATATTAGTTTTTTGTTCTTGTTAGATACAGTGCTAGGCTTCGAAGGCCTTTTTAGAGTCAAATGCACCCTAAAAGTTAGTCCAATCGCTATTGAATCTCTTGACAATGACACCAAAACTAGATTCCTTCATAATGCTTGACAAATAAACATGAGCAACAACCGACATTAAATCTTAACAGGGCATCAAAACCATATTCATAGTCCCTCAGCCTTATCAGTTTGGACCTACCAAACTTAACAGTAAAATTGCAGATTTCTTATTTGAATGATCTATGACTAATCAGTAAAAATAGCATTCACAAAATCAGTTTACTCTATGTGTGTTTCCATAATAACATTATCAGTAATACATACCTCCCACATATGAAGTGGTTCCATTTGTATGCAACTTATTCCTTCAAAGTTATCTTTACTGCAGCCTCTTGTGATGGTCGGGAAAAAGTTGGTCAACTGTCAGTTCCTTATATCTACAAAGAAGAGGAAAAAATTAATGTCACAAAAAGAACATTATTCATCTGTTTAACAGATATAGAGTCTGTTGTATCAGCATTATTTATCTGTTCAACAGATGTAGAGTCTGTTGCATCAGATAAGGAGTCTGTTGCAATAAATGTGGAGTCTATTATAATAGATTTGGAGTCTGTTGCAACAAATTTGGAGTTTGTTAGAATACATCAAACCAGCCTTGTTGATGGTTTGATTTGTTCCAACAGTTGCTTTGTCTATTGCAATATCAACAACAGCATAAAATACAAAGAAACAATAAATAAAAAACATCAACAACAAAGAGACAATATTTGTTCCAATATCATCAACAACAAAAAAACATGTTTTGTTCCAACACCATCAACAACACCACACCACAACTTTCAACAATGTTAAACCCACCAACAACATCAATAACAACATAAACAACAAAGAAACAAATAAAATACATAACAAAAAAATGATACTTCCAACAAGGCTTTTAAACTTCTTCCAAAATACTTTTTTTACATATTGTAATAAAAATTCTCGGTTCATTTATTCAACACTTAAAAGTTCCTTCAAATTTTTTACATAAATATCAAATGGGTAAATGGTAATTAAATTTTAAAAACAGATATAAATAACTTGCAAAGAATAAGACAGGAATGAAAGAGCAATAGTGAACCATACCTTAACGTCAAAATGGAATCAAAACAGTAATTTCAGTCAAGGAAAGATATGAATCATTTTAGATCCAAAAGGATCTTTATGAGAAAGAGAAGAGAAAAGAGAGAAGAGAGAAAAAAAGGTTGTGATAACCCAAAGCTGAAGAGGAGAGAAAGAAAAAGATGAGAAATGAATAAAATAATTTTAGGGTTGAAGCTGAAACAGAGGAGAAATGAGATAATTCTAGATGTATCGTGTACGTAGACGTGGGTTTCAATATTCATTAATTAATATAATTAATATTCATTAATAATTTGAGGGGCACGAGGAAGACTAGTTAACATTGAAAAGACAAGATAAGACTACTCAATGAACACATTTTTGAGTTATCCAAGAAAAAGAAACTCTTCAATTTTTACTGCATTTTGTAGTACTTACTACTTTATCTACTCGAACAAAAGCTTGCTTTAAAATTGAAAGGAAAAAAAGATTTTCAAACAGATATGTCATTTGTTGCAACAGATAGTAATATCTATTTAAAAATCCCTAAAGCACAGTCATCTGTTATAATAGATACAAATATCTATTTAATAAATCCTTTTCATTTGATAATTAAATATGTCAACTGTTACAACAGATATCAATATCTATTTAAATATCCCAATAGCTCAGTCATCTGTGATGACAGATGCAAATGTCCATTTAATAATTAAATATCTATTAGTATCTGTTGTAACAGATGACTAGTGACATTGAAAACACAAGATAAGACTACTCAATGAACATATTTTTGAGTTATCCAAGAAAAAGAAACTCTTTATTTTTTATTGCATTTTGTAGTACTTTCTACTTTATCTACTCGAATAGAAGCTTGCTTTAAAAATGAAAGAAAAAAAATTTTCAAACATATATATCATCTGTTGCAACAGATAGCAATATCTATTTAAAAATCCCAACAGCATAGTCATCTGTTACAACAGATATAAATATCTGTTTAATAAACGCTTTCATTTGATAATTAAATATGTCAACTGTTACAACAGATATCAATATCTGTTTAAATATCCTAACAGCTCAATCATTTGTGACAACAATACAAATGTTTATTTGATAATTAAATCAGATATATCATCTGTTACAACAGATACCAATATCTGTTTGAAAATTCCAACATCTCAGCCATCCATCATAATAGATTCAAATGTCGATTTCTTAATTAAATCAGATATGTCAGCTGTTGCAACAAATATGAATATCTGTTAGAAATTTCCACCAACTCCGTCGTTTGTTCCAATAGATTTTTTTACAATTGATTTGGTCAAACTAGGGATGAATGAATGAGCTTATAGGGTCAACTATAACTTTAATTGAGTCTTTACAATTAGCATTGGTATTGAGTTTATCTCGACCTAAGTCGTCGATTGATCACTCTGAGTTAAAATGAGCTCTTATTAACTTAATGTTAGGACTAATATTACCTAAATTGATTTAGGTGAAACTAGGGATGAATTAATGAGCTCATAGGGCAACTACAACTTCAATTAAGTCTTTGTAATTAGCATTGGTATTGCGTTCATCCCGACCTGGGTTATCGATCGATCACGCTGAGTTAAAATGAGCTCTCATTAACTTAATATTAGGATTAATATTACCTAAATTGATTTAGGTAGAACTACGAATGAGTGAATGAGATCATAGGGTCAACTATAACTTCAATTGGTGTTAGTATTGCGTTCATCCCGACCTAGGTTATCGATCAATCACTATTAGTTGAAATGAGCTCTCAGTAACTTAATGTTAGAATTATTACCTAAATTGATTTAGGTGGGACTAGGGATGAGTGAATTTGCTCATAGGGTCAAATACAACTTTAATTGAGTCTTTGTAATTAGCGTTGGTATTACGTTCATCCTGACCCGGGTCATCGATCGATCACTCTGAGTTGAAATAAGCTCTCATTAACTTAATGTTAGGATTAATATTACCTAAATTGATTTAGGTAGAACGAGGGATGAATGAATGATCTCATAGGGTCAACTACAACTTTAACTGAGTCTTTGTAATTGGCGTTGGTATTACATTCATCCCAACCCGGGTCGTCGATTGATCACTCTGAGTTGAATGAGCTCGCATCAACTTAATGTTTTAAAAACTAGTATATCTTTTAAAATTTTAAAAATTAATCAATATCAATTCGGACCAAATTAACAATTTCAAAACTTGTCATTCTTTTCCAAAATTATAAATCAACCCATACAAATCATCCATTCATGGAAAAAACTTTTTCTCATTTTAAATCGCAAAGTCTCGCTCCTCTCTCTCTCTCTTAATAATACAAACAACAACTACAACATATTGCTCAACCCTTCAAAATAGATCGATTTTCATCCCATTTTCGACCATATAGTTGTTATTTTCAACTTTATTCTCGCTTGTATCTATCATTTTTCTGTCTTTGCAGGTAACAGAGTTTGAGAAGAGTTCTACATTTATTTTTTATTCTAAAAATTAGGGCTTTTTTAGTTAATAATAAAAAAGAATACTTTTAGTTGTATTATCTTCGAGAATAGATTAACAATTTTGTATTTTGATGCTAAAAAAGTAGGAAGCATCCGAGAAAATCCTAGTTTTCATCTCAGTGTTTTGTTTATTGTCGTGGTATTGTTGGATGGTGTTTGTGGTGTTGTTGGTGAATGTTGTTGTTGGTGTCGGTATTTGTGTTTTTGGTGGTGGTGTCTGTGGTCTTGGTGTTTGTATTGGTAGTATTGGTGGTAGTCTTGGTGGCATTGGGGGTGGCATTGGTTGTAGTGTTGGTGGTCCATCTGTTGCAACAGGTGGAATATCTGTTGGGAGAAATTAAATAGTTCTTCAAATAGATTCCCCATCTGTTCCAACTGATGACTTATCCGTTGGGGTATTTTTTTTTTGTAATGTGGAATAGAATAATTTATTAAAATTTTTCTTACTTTTTTTTAAAAAAAAATTATACAGACATCAAATGCAATGTATTTTTTGTTTTTTCTATCATTTGTAGTTAAAAGATGTCTCCCAAAAGAAAAGAAACTGAAAGTGGATCAACTTCTGACCACCCAACAAAAATGGATAGAGTACATATAGATTCAGAGGAACTTCCTGAACAATCTCAATTGGGGAAAAATAAAGTCGAGGAAAGTGATAACACCTTCTCACCAATGGGGCATGAAATAATATCGAAATCCTACCATGATTCTGTCAAAATCATTAGTATCGACAGGTTTTGAGTTGCGATGCCGATGGATAGTCCTGACAAAGTAACTGGTGATCTTGTACTTAAATGTCAGTTAGGGAAACATTTTGATGAATTAAGGAGAATTATGAAGAATGAAAACATAGATGGACTTTTTACCAAGAACTGTTTTACATACTTTCTCGAGCTGCCTATGGACTGCACAGTCCGTTTCCCAATGAGCATGGTATATGGTCTTCTCAAGCGCAGGATCAAGTATACAGGGGATGATAAAGACCCGAAGGAGGGCAATAAAATAGATGAAATCTGGATCAACTACTGTGGTATGCCGATTTGTTTTGGGTAGAAAGAGTTTGTCATATTGATGAGCTTGAGATGTGATAGTCCAGAAGAACCTGTCATCAAGAAACACCCCACAAAGAGTCCAATAAATGTAAGGGAAAAAAAGATGAGTTGTTGGGCATTGGTGGATGTAGTAACTACAAAACGGCGGATTTGATGGCAGATCTCGAGGATAAAGACATACAAAAGCATTGCAGGGAGAAATTGTACTTAGTTTGGTTTGTCCATTCCTTTTTATTGGCAAGAGACATCAGAAAAGTCATATAAGATGATTTCTCGATGCTTACTGATGATTTTGACAAATTCAACGACTATCCCTGGGGATATGATAGCTACTACTTGACTGTCCAATATTTACTGACAAAGCTATCCACAGGGACGATCACATTATACGGATTTCTCTGGGCTTTCATGGTAAAATTGATGACTATTTTTACTCACTCATTAATTTATAATGAATATACTTATTATGACTTTTTTTGCTTGCTTCCTCTTTATATTCTTTTAGGTTTGGGCGTATGAAGTCATTCCTTCCCTCCGAAAGTAGTTTAAGGATTGCCCGGATATGGCTTCTCATCCAAGGATCCTTAGGTGGTTGGCAGCTGCAAAGGGTGGCAAAAAAAATATTAAGGAGCAGGACGTTGATCTATTTAACCCTCCGAATGATGCAATACGTCTTCTTTCAACTAAAATAATTTGCCTCAAAGAAAGATATTAAAATAGATGTTCTATTTGTTGCGGCAGATGGGTTATCTGTTGCACCAGATTACCCATCAACTACAACTGGTGCAACATATAGGTAATCTGTTGCGACAGACGATCCATATTTTATAATGGTTCTCTAAACCTGACTCAACAGATTACCCATCTGATGCAAATTATGCAACAGATATGTAATCTGATGTAATATATTATCAATCTATTGTGACATACAGATCAGCTATTGTGGCAGCTAGATCGTCTATTACATAAGTTAGCTGTGTTAACATCTCTGTAACCCAACTGACTGTAAATTATTATTATATGATTGAAATGCCTCCTGTCTTTTTCTATAGGTTGTGCATCCTTGGATCGTGCCTACCGATGATGAGCTGGGATGACTTCTTTTCTTACTCTGGGTCTTGTTGATACAAAAAAATACCAAACAGTGGAGTTAATAAAGAAGGAATTAGCTGGAGTAACATCCATAAGAAGAGCAGTTAGGCAAGGTCAGCCTAATGTTGAAGCTCTTCACGACCAACCTCACACTGTAATAGAACCGGGTGCTTCTTCTGGAGGTGTTGCTGGTGGAGTTGTTTATGATGGTGGCAGCCATCCTAATATTGCTTCTGCTGGCATTCGTGATTTTGAGCATGTTTGTGCTTAGCAAAAAATAAATACTTTTGAAACCACCCCTTGCACAGGTCCCTCTCACCCCTACATCTGTCTCTCCCACCCTCACAGTGGTTTCTCTCACCCCTTCTAACCCTTATGTTCTTATTACAAATGCAAAGTATGTAAGGACAAAGAGGATAAACTTCTTGAAAAGCTAGAGGTTATTGCTGAAGCTACCGAGGAGTTAAAATTCAGGAGGGGTGTCATACCATCCAACGAGGTAAGGAAGCCATGAACTCATATAGTGGCAATTAGGAGGAAGAGAAGAAAAAATAGACAAATTCTCTCCATTATAAAAATAGCAAAAACTGCAAATCCTCTCACTCCAAGGGTTGTTGAAGTTCAGGGGTCACTGAAGAAGGTGGACATATTCGTGGCACTTGGCAAGGAGAAGAAGAAGGAACTGCAAGAAATAATAAATGGCAAGACGAAGGTTCAAAAAGAATACACCATGTATTCATTTGCTGCCAAAGACTTCAAGACTATGACAAATATGCGTGTGTGGTACGAGGACAATGTAAATTTACATTTGCTAACCTAGCCTTCCAATCTACTCCACGAAGAAGAATCTATGCAGTAGATATATAATCTGTTGCAATAGCTTAGTATTCTGTTGCAACATAATACATATCAGTTACATAAGTTACATTGGCTGGGTAATCTGTGAACTGATTTAGAGAACCCTCTACATCGGATTCTTTCCACTGTATTTATATTTTTTACAATTACTAACCTATTTAAAAATTATCTTCTTATACTAGAGTATGTTGATGAAATTCTCTGTCTCATGAAGGACAAGCAATTAGCGTACCCGGATGCTTATGATGCTGTCGATAGAATAATGGACCTTAACTTCTACAATAATTTCAAGGATAGGTACGCTGATCTCCGTAATCTAGCTAATTCCAGTGGTTTGAGATTTGATAAGTTAGTTTCTACGTTCCAATGGGATGAAAAAGCAATTAAATATGTTAAAGAGAAGAGGTCATATCCACACGGCAAGAGCTTGACCAAGGCAAAGAGAATCTTTGTAGTCACGAACGTGGAATTCAAATATTTTCTAGCTGTTGAGATACTACTCTATAAGGGAAAAATTAAAGTTTATGACTGCAACTTACCAGTCTTTAGTGAGGACACGTTTTTAGCCCACATGCAGCCACTCTTGAAGTTGTTGTCCAAGTTGTTGAAGCAGAATAAGTTGATGGATCATTTACTGGCTAAAGTCTTGATGAAGGAATCATGAAATTTTATAGGTCAAAATAAGAATATCGAGCTCCCAAAAAAATAAAACCGGTGCAGCGTACAGGTCATACTCGCACATCAAGTGTTTGTGGATCGACACAAAAATAACCGGTATGTACGACGCCGTTGTGGAAAAGATGCAATGGGTCTGGGCTTATAGGGTACTAACTAAATGGTTGGAGCCCACGTATAAAAAAGAATATGTACAAAGACAGAAACGAACACAATAACAATTTTTCATTTCAAGCCACTTCACTTTACATGTAGTGGCAATAATTTTTAGGTCTGGCCAAGTTGAATTTTTATGATGCAACAGATTTTATATATGTTGTAACAGATATAATACCTATTGTGATAGATTGATTATCTGTTGGAATAGGTTGGTCATCTATTGTATTAATAGACGTTTACCAGTCTATGTGTCGTAACAGATATCCAAACTGTTGCAACATATAATCTATCTGTTGCAACCGATAGGTAATCTATTGGAAAAAATCAAGAAAGTAGGAAGACATGTTATATAATTTCCCGTAGATGATCTACGTGTTGCATCTCATGATGCAATATATGTCTAAATCTATCTGATAAGATATGTCGTCTATTGCAGCAGATGTATTATTTGTTACAATATTTGAATCTAGTATTCTATTTCAATTAACATGTTCAAAAGTAAGGATTAAATTATATTCATAGATAGCATAAAATAAGTCAAAGCCTTCAAAAATTACATGAAATAACTCAACAAATAAATGAAATGTAAAAAAAATTATTATGGGTACAAATGATCTACTCTACAAATAAATCAACAAGTTAAAGCAAGAAGGATCGGTTATTACATTAACAGACTCAAGCTATAAAGATCTAATAAATATGAATAAGTTGTTCTTCATCCGGTGTTACGGAATTTGTCTTTGGTCATCGTGGATATTTAATGTCACTTGCATACGGCTTCTGAGCTTTCGCTTCTCCGGATTTCCATAAAAGAGCAACATATCTTTTATGGATTAATCCAGCATCAAGTCTATCATTTGGTACTTATAATCCATCGCTCAAATACTCGGCGTAAACGTCAATAAAAGGACCGTAATTCCTGCATTTTAAAAAATAGATAATCCATATCTTGCAGTTCATGCAAGCGTTGTGAAATTTATGCAATGAAACTAAATCATGACACTTATAGGCTACCAATGGTTTGTTGAGCAATTCCTTCAAAATATTGTACATCAAATGGATTACCCATTTTATCCCGATATAGTTCAATAGTCGACCAATCAGTACGAGCCTTTTAGTCCAAAAAGTCACTCATATCAAGGTAAGTAGGCTATATTTTGGCCAGCTTTTGTATCTCAGACGAAGGCCCACAACGTCTCCTTCGTGACATCGAGTCATAAACTCGGATGCACCTCTTTTTTAGAACGACAACAGCCAATACCCAGAGGAATTCATCACCATAATTGATTAGGATGTATACTTCATCGACCAAATGCCAAGGTAAGCCAACCGAAATGCTAAAACCTTTGATCATGTTGATTAAGCATTCCTCATTTCGGAAAACTTTTGGTTGTTGCTGATAATACCTATCGTAGGCATTATTAATGTAAATTTTGTACAAACAATTATTTGTCGTGTATCTGTATTGTTTTTATATTTGCAACTTGACCTTCTTTCAGAGGTAGTAAAAAATAACATCGATGTGCTGCACATATTATCGAACATTTTGGATTACGTGACAAAAAAATTAATATGCAGATGCAGTTAAATAAAGTATTAATTAATAGTAATATGTATGGCATTTAAACCTCATCATTCCAGCAAGTATTAATTAACAATGTTTGAGATGTGCAACAACAAAGTTGAACATATCAAAATCAAGACTCGATTAGTTCACTTTGTAGCGTTCGTCATTTTATTTTCTACATGATGATTTATATGTGTTAATGTCACGTTCTTACAACAAGAATAGTATAAATCAATATCTTTAAAAATTAATTTATGTACCTACCGGCATGATGCTTTAACAGCCCATCGGCAATCCATTCTGAATAGTCATTGATCAACTGTGTTAGTTTTTTTGGAGCCTCGTCCGAGATGTTGAACCCTTCAAACGGGTAATTTTTCCGTTCTCCCAAATTGATAGGCTTTACTTTTTATTCTTCTTTGGAAGCAGTTGATGGATTATCAACTGTGATATTATGCTCTTCAGCAGTGGCTTCTACTGTGACATCTACCTAGAAATCTAGAATTGTCAACGCTAATTACAAATATGCAATAGATTGTCCATCTGTTGCAATAGAAGAGCCTTATATTGCAAGAGATGGATCATCTGTAGGGACAAATTTGAACAGATAAATCAGAGCAGTACGATAATTTTGAATAGATGACCAATTTATTACAATATAAGACTCATCTGTTGCAACAGATAACGCATCAGATAAAACAGGTTAAACAATAGTTGCAACAAATGTATATATCTATTTGATAATTTTCAGCAGATGCATCATCTGTTGAAACAGATATGTGCCTGTTTGTTTATTGGAATAGGTGATGTACATTCACATTCTTTGACTCATGTTGCTCTCTTGTGGCCCTTGCACACAGAACATCGGTGCAAGACAAAGACAAAGGCATTGTAATTTTGCTTTTTTCGATGCTTGATGATGCCTTGGAAGTATCTTTCCTTCTCCTCTTAGCCGCTTTGATCTCTAGTGGAGTGTATGGATATAAAATTCTCTTTAATGGAATGACACCCCTCTTAGATGTCATTTCCTTTACTGAAGCAGTTAGTGTATTAATAGCATTAATCACTCCATCGTGTTTCGCCTTAGGTCTTGCCATTTTCATGCAAAACATTCACTAGATGTGGCAAAATCTGGAGAAAAATCTGTACAACCAATATGATCATAATTACAATGGCTTATTGTTTCAAAAATGATAAGAGGAGCATCATTAGCCCTAACAACAACAACACTACCACTACGATTACCATCGTCAACAGCAACAAGCCCACCCTCCAAAATTATTTTTCTTGTGATGGTTGTTGCTCCAAAAAATTCCATTTTTATTCCATCAATGATCTTAGGGTCCAGTAAAGTTCGCACAGACTGTAAAGTAATAAAAAATAACATCTTCAACTCTCGGTTGGTCGAAACAAGCCACGGATGGACAATCTAAAATAAATCAGTACATACATTAGAATGATGATAAAATCATTTAAAATAATCATTAATTAAAACAAAAACTTGAATGGAATTGGACTTACTACTTCCTTGGGGGGTGAAAAGACCAAGAAATTTTTCATTTCTATCGGTTTTGATCGACAACCATCGTAGGATTTTAGGACATAAAATTTCTTCTTGGTAGTTCACTTGTTGTCTCAAATAAGGAATAGCTTCAAATGCCCAAGCCTATAACATAACGCCAATAAATCAAAGCATTATTGAATAAAAAAATAATAAATCATATCATGATAAAAGAAATATTTACCATGAAGGCTCATGGAAAGCTATATAAGTTGACTATCTTTGGCGTTAATAGAGTCAACAAATATTGGACAGTCATTTTGAAAATATTGGACAGTCATTTTGAAGTTTTCATAACCCCAAGGATAGTTGTTAAATTTCTCAAGATCCTCGGAGAGCTTTATTAAACCAACGCTTATGTTGTTGTTAATGTCTGTCACCTAAAGAATATTATGTACAAACCAAATCAAGCACAATGTTTGCTTCTGCTTCTTTGAGAGTCCTTTATCTTTCAAAGCTTCTATCAATTTTTTATTTTTAAAGCTTGGACCAATAATCAACACTAGGTCATCACGATCACTCGACTTTTTTTTGCTTTTATTGGGTGTGCGGGGTACTTTGTTTTTGTCAGAGTAGGTATAACTTGAGAAGGAGAAAGAGGATAACATTTTACTCCGGTAACTATGGTAAACTCCTTCCAACCAAAACAAACAGGCATGTCACAGTAATTTATCCACACCTCATCCATCTTGTCTTTGCTTTCATACATAAACCTACGCTTGAGAAGATCGTATACTATTTTCATCTAGAAATGAGTATTGTTCTTCTCCGGCAAATCAAGATATTGCCCAAAGCAGCTTTCTCTGAAATAAGTATTCAGTTTTTATTCTCGAAGTATTTTTCTGAAGGCATCGAAAGATTTTTCCATGGCTGACTTAACCACGAAATCATCCATTAAACTTGTGGTACCATCGCACTATATTCTCACAGGATAATGATCAATGCTGAAGGTTTTGACCAACTCTTCGGTGGAAAGGCTATTAGTATTTGGATCATCTCTTTTGAGACATTCCTCCTCCTCGTGTTTATTATCTTCTGCTCCTGATTGAGATAACGCTTGTAAAGAATACTCATAGAGTAGTGGATATAGCTGAGCTGCTGCACATGTTCTTTTACTTGGACTTGATTCGATTTCTTTTCTTGTAGAAGCCATATTATCTTAAATTAATAGGAACACAAAATAGATTATAATTGATTAATGCATCATTAAAAAGAGATAACAATAAATCTAACATGCACAATGGTAAGGTAAAATAATAGTTCCAACAGACCACACATTTGTTGCACCAAGTATGTTATCTATTGCAATATATACCGATCTATTGCAATGGATGAGCAAACCATTAGAAATAATAAAAATAAATCTCTAATCTGTTGCACCAAGTTATTTATTTGTTGTAACATATAACCAATTTGTTGCAAGGATGAGTAATCCATTGGAAACAGTAAAAACAAATCACTAATCAGTTGCACCAGGTAGGTTATCTATTGCGACAATAACCAACTTGTTGCAATGGATGCGTAATCCATTGAAAACAGTAAAAACAGATCACACATCTGTTGCACCAGGTATATTATCTGTTGCAACATATAATCGACCTGTTGCAACAGATGAGTAAATCATTGGAAATAATAAAAACAGATCACTAATCGATTTCACCAGGTAGTTATTTGTTGCAATATATAACTAACATGTTGCAACGAATGATTAATCCATTGAAAACCATAAAAATAGATCACTAATCTATTGTACCAGGTATGTTATCTGTTGCAACATATAACTGACCTGTTACAATGGATGAGTAAACTGTTGAAAAAAATAAAAATAGATCACTGATCTGTTGAAACATATCACTCATCTGTTATAAAATAAGTTATCTATTGAATCAATATTGGTTAGATTTCTTCCAAACAAAAGAGTCATCTGTCGCAACAAATAAATGATCTGTTAGATTGTTCATCTGTTGCATCAAATTTTCATAGTTGCATCAGACGTCTTCATATGTTGCATCAGATGTTTTATCTATTGCAATACTATTTTTACCAAGATAAATAACAAATCAACCCAGCAACACCAATATATTACATACACACACACTAAAAAGGGGTCTCTACTAAGAACATCAATTGTGAACAAAAATCACCAATAAATTTGAACCAACAGTACGACAACAAGAAGAAGAAATGTCAAAAATTAGGGTTTTATTCAGTCTATCAATACTAGAAGAGTAGTTGGCTCAAGTTCCTCTGTTTTTTCATAATTTTTTACCTGTGAAAAAGGAAATGGGACGACGAAGAACTCGAAGTTATTGTCACTGGAGAAGTCTTCACATTGATTGATGGTTGAAAATTAAAAGGGATCTCACTCGACTATTTTTCATCGGAGGTTGTAGTCGCTAGGGATTGAAGGGAGAATTTAGCAGAACTGTTGGTTGGGAGAGAATTAAGAGAAGCTATCAAGAGAGACTGATTGATTTGGATTGAAGAGGGGTGTAGGTTGATTTATATTTTTGAAAAGATTACAAAGTTTTGAAAATATTAATCAAGTTCAAAATTAACTTAATCAAGTTTCCTAATGATGTTTGTCCCTTTAAGTTGGTCAATGTCACCAATCCTTCATTCAAGACTTAAAAGACACCTTTCCTTCAATTTTCCCTAGTTTCTTCTGCTTTGCTAAATTTATAATTCAATCATAATTATTAGATATTACAGTACAAAAGCTAAAAAAATTTATTATTTTTTAATTTTAATCACCAACGGTTCAGTAATGTACATATTTTAGTGGTATATATTTATATTGATTTATATAGATTAATATGTAAAGAATAAGGTCAAATATATGAAAGTTGAGAAAATTGAAGGAAATGTGTCTTTTAAGTCTTGAATGAAGGACTGGTGACATTGACCAACTTAAAGGGTCAAACGTCATTAGGAAACTTGATTTAGTTAATTGTGGACTTGATTAATAATTTTAAAACTTTCTAATCTTTTCCGAAATACAAATCAACCCAACTCACACCCCTCTTCAATCCAAATCAACCACTCTCTCTCTTTCGACAACTTCTCTCAACTCTCTCCCAACCAACATATCTGCAAAATTTCTCCCTTCAACCTCTGGCGACAAATAGTTTGGCGAGTTCCTTTTTGACTTTCAACCATCAATCAACGTGAAGACTTCCCCGGTGACAACAACTTTAAGTTCTTCGTCGTCCTATTTTCTTTTTCACAGGTAAAAAATTATGAAGAAACAAAGGAACTTGAGCCAACTACTCTTCTAGTATTGAAATGTGGACTGAATAAAACCTTAATTTCTGGCATTTCTTCTTTTTTTTCTCGTACTTTTGATTTAAATTTATTGGTGATTTTTTGCCACAGTTGATGTTCTTAGTGTGTGTGTATGTGTGTATGTGTTTGTATGTGTGTATGTGTTGTTGGGATGATTTGTTGTTTTTCTTGATAAAAATGGTATTGCAACAGATGAAACATCTAATGTAATAGATGAAACATCTGATGCAATAGATGAAAATCTGATGCAACTATGAAAATCTAATGCAACGGGTGAACAATCTAACAGATCATTCATCTATTGCGACAGACGACTCTTCTATTTGGAAGAAATCTAAATAAGATTGATCCAACAGATAACTGATTAGTGAACTGATTTTATTCTTTCCAACGGTTTACTCTTTATTTTGCAATAGCTTAGTGACTGTTTTTATTCTTTCCAATGGTTCACTCATCCATTGCAATAGGTCGGTCATATGTTGCAATAGATAACATACCTGGTGCAATAAATTAGTGATCTATGTTTATGATTTCCAATGGACACTCATCCATTGCAACAGGTTGGTTATATATTACAATAGATAAACTACCTGGTGCTACAAATTAGAGATCTTTTTTTATTCTTTCCAATGGTTTACTTATCTGTTGCAACAGGTCGGTTATATGTTGCAACAGATAACATACCTGGTGCAACAGATTAGTGATCTGTTTTTATTCTTCCAATGGTTTACTCATCTGTTGCAACAGGTCGGTTATATATTGCAACAAATAACATACCTGGTGCAATAGATTAGGGATCTGTTTTTATGGTTTCTAATGGATTACTCATCCGTTGCAAAAGGTCGGTTATATGTTGCATCAGATAAAATATCAGGTGCAACAAATTAGTGATTTATTATTATAGTTCCCATGAATTACTCATTCATTGCAACGGATCAGTTATATGTTGCATCAGATAAAATACCAGGTGCAACAGATTAGTGATCTGTTTTTATAGTTTTCACGGATTACTCATCTATTACAACAGGTCGGTTATATATTGTAACAAATAACATACCTGGTGCAACAGATTAGTTGTCTGTTGGAACTATTATATTACTGTTATGCATTAATCAATTATAATCTATGTTATGTTCCTATTAATTTAAGATAATATAGCTCCCAAAAGAAAAGAAATCGAATCAAGTCCAAGTAAAGGAATAAGTACAGCAGCTCGGCTACATCCACCACTCTATGAGTTTTCTTTACAAGCATTATCTCAATCTGGAGCAGAAGATAATGAACACGGGGAGGAGGAATCTTTCAAAAGAGATAATCCAAATGCTAATAGCCCTTCCGCCAAAGAGTTGGTCAAAACCTTCAGCACTGATCGTTATCCTGTTAGAATGCAGTGTGATGGTACGACAGATTTAACGGGTGATCTCGTGGTTAAGTAAGTCATGGAAAAATCTTTCGACGCCTTCAGAAAAATACTTTGAGAACAAAAATTAGATTCTTATTTCAGGGAAAACTGCTTTGGGAAATATCTTGATTCGTTGAAGGACAACAATGCTCATTTCCAGATGAAAATGGTATACGATCTTCTCAAGCACAGGTTTATGTATGAAAACAAAGATAAGATGGATAGGGTATGGATAAATTACTGTGGCATGCCTATTTGTTTTGGTTGGAAGGAGTTTGCCATAGTTACCAGACTAAAATGTTATCCTCCTTCTCCTTCTCAAGTTATACCTACTCTAACCCAAAAAGAAGCACCCGCACACCCAAAAAGGGTAAAGGAAAGTCGAGTGAAAAACAAAAATCTGATAGAAGCGTTGAAAGGTAAAGGACTTTCAAAGAAGCACAAGCAATCATTGTGCTTGGTTTGGTTTGTACATAATGTTCTTTGGGTGAGAGACGTTAACAAAAACATAAGCCTTGGTTTAATAAATCTCTCTGAGGATCTTGAGGCATTTAATAGCTATCCTTGAGGTTATGAAAACTTCAATATGACTTTTGAATATTTGTTGACTCCGTTAACACCAACAACAGTCAACTTATATGGCTTTTCATGGGCCTTCATGGTAAATATTTCTTTTATCATGATATGATTCATCATTTTTTATTCAATAATGCTTTTGATTTATTGGTGTTATGTTGTAGGCCTGGGCATCTAAAGTCATTCCTTATTTGAGACAACAAGTGAACTACCAGGAAGAAGTTTTCTATCTAAGAATTCTGAGATGGTTGTCAGCCAAAACCGATAAAAATGCAAAATTTCTTGATCTTTTCAATCCCCCCAATAAAGCAGTAAGTCCAATTCTAATCAAGTTTTTGTTTTAATTAAAGATTAAATGATTTTATTATAATTCTTAATTTATGTACCGATTTATTTTAGATTGTTTATCCGTGGCTTGTTTCGACCAGCCGAGAGTTGAAGATGCTATTTTTTCTTAGTTTACGGTCTGTGCAAACTTTATCGGACCCTAAAGTCATTAATAGAATAAAAATGGAATTGTTTGGAGAAATAGCCATTACAATATAAACAATTTTAGAGGGTGGGGCTAATAATGCTCCTCTTACAGTTTTTGAAACAATAAGCCATTATGATTATGATCATAATGGTTGTACAGATTTTTCTCCAGATTTTTCCGCATCTAGCGAATGTTCTGCATGCAAATGTCAAGACTGCAAGGCAAAACATGATGGGGTGATTAATGTTATTAATGCACTAACTGCTTCTGTAACGACAATGACATCTAAGAGGGGTGTCATTCCATCAAAGAGAATTTCATATCCAGACACTCCACTAGAGATCAAAGCGGCTAAGAGGAGAAGGAAATACACTTCCAAGGCATCATCAAGCATCAAAAAAAGCAATCTTGCAACACCTCTGTCTTTGTCTTGCACCGATTTTCAATGTGAAAGGGCCATAAGAGAGTAGCATGAGCTGAAGAAGGTGAATGTACATCATCTATTTCAAAAAATAATTAGGCACATATCTGTTTCAACAGATGATACATCTGCTGAAAATTATCAAATAGATATTTACATCTGTTACAACTATTGTCTAACTTGTTGTATCAGATCCGTTACCTATTTCAACAGATGAGTCTTATGTTGCAACAGATGGGTCATCTATTCAAAATTATCATACTTCTCTAATTTACCTATTTGAATTAGTCTTAACAAATAATCCATCGATGCAACATAAGACTCATCTGTTGCAACAGATGTACAATCTGTTGTATATCTCTACTTAGCATTGACAATTATAGCTTTTCAGGTGGATGTCATAGTAGAAGCTACCGCCGAAGAGCATAATATCATAGTTGATAATCCATCAACTTCTTCCAAAGAAGAAGAAAAAGTGGAGCCTATCAGTTAGGAGAACGAAAGAATTACCCATTTGAAGGGTTCAACATCTCGGACGAGGCTCCAAAAAAACTAACACAGTTGATCAACGACTATTCAGAATGGATTACCGATGGGCTGTTAAAGCATCATGCCGGTAGGTACATAAATCAATTTTATAGATATTGGTTTATACAATTCTTGTTGTAAGAACCTGACATTAACACACATAAATCATCATGTAGAAAACAAAATGGCGGGCGCTACAAAGTGAACGAATCGATTTTGGTTTTGATATGTTCGACTTTGTTGCTGCACATTCCAAAACAAAAAATTAGTTTTATTTGATGTCACAGCCCCAAACTTGCTGGAATGATGAGATTTAAATGTCATAAATATTACAATTAATTAATACTTTATTTAATTGCATTTGCGTATTGATTTTTTGTAATGTAATCTAAAGTATTTAATAATATGTGTAGCACATCGATGTTATTTTTACTACCTCCGAAAGAATGCCAAGTTGGAAACACAAGAACAATACAGATACACAACAAGCAATTATTTGTAGAAAGTGTACATCAATAATACCTATGATAGGTATTGTCAACAAAAACTGGAAGTTTTTCGAAATGAGGAATTTTTAATCAACATCATCAAAGGTTTTAGCATTCCGGCTAGCTTACCTTGGCATTTGGTCGACGAAGTATATATCCCAATCAATTGTGGTGATAAATTCCATTGGGTGTTGGCTGTCGTCATTCTAAAAGAGAGGCGCATCTGAGTTTATGACTCAATGTCGTAAAGGAGAAGTTTCGGGCCATTGTCTGAAATATAAAAACTGGCTAAAATATTGCCTACTTACCTTGATATAAGTGGATTTTTTGACCAAAAGGATCGTACTGATTGGTCGACAATTGAAGCATACCGGGATAAAATGGCTAATCCATTAAATGTACAATATGTTGAAGGAATTGCTTAACAAACCATTGGTAGTTTGTAAGTTTAAGTGTCATGATTTAGTTTTATTTCACAAATTTCACAACGCTTGTATGAACTACAAGATATGGATTATCTGTTTTTTATATTGCAAGGATTGTGCTCCTTTTGTTGCGGCCTACGCCGAGTATTTGAGCGATGGATTACAAGTACCAAATGATGGACTTGATGCCGGATTACTCCACAAAATATATGCTGCTCTTTTATGGAAATATGGAGAAACGAAAGATGAGAAGCCGTACGCAACCGGTGTTAAAGATCCACGACGACCAAAGCCGAATTCTGTAGCACCGGATGAAGAACAACTTGTCCGTATTGATTAGATCTTTATAGCTTGAGTCCGTTAATGTAATAACCTATCCTTCTTGGTTTAACTTGTTGATTTATTTGTAGAGTAGATCGTTTGTACCCATAATGATTTTTTTTACATTTCATTTATTTGTTGAGTTATTTCATGTAATTTCCAAAGGCTTCGATTTATTTTATTCTATCTATGAATATAATTTAATCCTTAGTTTTGAACATGTTAATTGAAATGGAGTACTAGATTCAAATATCTCAACAGATAATACATCTGCTGTAATAGATGACATATCTTATCAGACAGATTTCGACATATGTTGCAACATGAGATACAACACGTAGTCCATCTTCCTACTTTTTTTATTTGCTCCAATAAATTACCGATCAGTTGCAACAGATAGATTATGTGTTGCAACAGATCGTATATCTATTGCGACAGACAAACTGGGAATATTTGCATAACGCAACAGATGACCAACCTATTCCAACAGATAATCAATATGTCACAATAGGTACTATATCTGTTACGACAGATATAAAATCTTTTGCATTATAAAAATTTAACTTGGCCAGACATAAAAATTATTGCCACTACATTTAAAATGAATTAGCTTGAAATAAAAATTTGTTATCGTGTTTGTCTCTGTATTTGTACATGTTCTTTTCTATACACGGGCTCCAATCATTTATTTAGTACCCCATATGCCCAAACCCATTGTATTTTTCCCACAACGGTATCACACACACTGGTCATTTGTGTGCCGGTCAATAAATACTCGATGTATGCAAGCGAGTACGGCCTGCACGCTGCACTGGTTGTATTTCTTGGGAGCTGGATGTTTTTATTTAGACCTTCAAAATTCCATGATTCCTTCGCTAAGACTTCAGCCGGAAAATGATTCATCAGCTTACTCTACGTTAAAAACTTAGGCAACAACTTCAAGAGTGGCTGTATGTGGGTTAAAAACATCTTCTCGCTGAAGACAGGCAAGTTGTAGTCATAAACCTTGATATTTCCCTCGTATAGTAGTATCTCAACAGTGAGAAAATATATGACATCCACATTCATGACTGCAAGGATTCTCTTTGCCTTGGTTCAGCTCTTGCCATGTAGATATGGCCTCTTCTCTCTAACATATTTAATTGCTTCTTCATCCCATTGGAATGTAGAAACTAACTGATCAAATCCCAGGCCACCGAAATCAGCTATATTATAGAGTTTAGCGTACCTATCCTTGAAATTATTGTAGAAGTTGAGGTCCATTATCCTATCGGCAGCATCACAAGCATCCGGGTACGCTAATTGCATACCCTTCATGAGGCAGAGAATTTCATCAACATACTATGGTATAAGAAGATAATTTTTAAATAGGTTAGTAATTATAAAGAATAAAAACATAATGGAAAGAATCCGATGCAGAGGGATCTCTGAATCAGTTCACAGATTACCCAGCCAATGCAACTTATGCAATAGATATGTATTATGGTGCAATAGAATACCAAGTTTTTGCAACAGATTACACATCTGCAGTGTAGATTCTTCTTCATGGAGTAGATTGGAAGGCTAGGTTAGCAAAAGTAAACTTACGTTGTCCTCGTACCACACGCGCATATTTTTCATAATCGAGAAGTCTTTGGCAGCAAATGAATGCATGGTGTATTCTTCTTGAAACTTCGTCCTGCCATTCATGATTTCTTGCAGTTCCTTCTTTTTCTTCTTACCAAGTGCCGCAAATATGTCCACCTTCTTTGGCGTCCCCTGAACTTCAACAACTCTTGGAGCGGGAGGAGTTGCAATTTTTGTTGATTTTAGAATAGAGAGAATTTATTTAATTTTTCTTCTCTTCCTTCTAACCTCTACTGTAGGACTGCATGGCTCCCTTACCTTGTTGGATGGTATGACACCTCTCCTGGATTTCAACTCCTTGATAGCTTCAGCAATAGCGTCTAGCTTTTTAAGAAGTTTATCCTCTCTATCCTCGTACACTTTGTATTTGTAATGAGAACTTAAGGGTGAGGAGGGGTGAGAGGGACCACTATAAGGGTGGGAGAACCGGTATAGGGGTGAGAGGGAGAACCTGTGCAAGCGATATTTTCAAACATATTTATTTTTTGCTGAGTACCAACATCTCATAATCACGACTGGCAACA
Source organism: Capsicum annuum (assembly GCF_002878395.1). Lineage (NCBI taxonomy): Eukaryota > Viridiplantae > Streptophyta > Magnoliopsida > Solanales > Solanaceae > Capsicum > Capsicum annuum. The sequence goes on along the minus strand of NC_061116.1, from coordinate 26,084,586 downwards.
GCAGTAGTAGCAGAATGGCTACCACCATCACAAACAACTCTACCAGCAACACCCTCAGAAGAAGCACCCGGATCTGTTACCTATAAAGACAGAAAATACGATGGATACAAGCGAGAATAAAGTCAAAAAAATAACTATATATGGTCGTAAATGGGAAGAAAATTGACCTGTTTTGAATGGTTGAGAAATATATTGAGTAGTTGTTGTTTGTATTATTGAAAGAGAGAGGAGACCCTGAGAGATAGAGAGAGAAGAGAGAGAACTTCAGATTTGAAATGAAAAGTTTTTCATGCAAATGGATGATATGTATGGGTTGATTTGTAATTTTGGAAAAAAAAATGACAAGTTTTGAAATTGCTAATTTGGTCCAAATTGATCTTAATTAATTTTAAAAATTTTAAAAGATATAGTTTTTAAAACATTGAGTTGATGAGAACTCATTTCAACTCAGAGTGATCGATCGACGACTCGGTTCGGGATGAACCCAATACCAACGCCATACAATTGCAAAGATTCGATTGGATTTGTAGTTGACCCTATGAGCTCATTCATTCATCCCTAGTTCCATCTAAATTAACTTAGGTACTATCACTATCCTAACATTGAGTTGATGAGAACTCATTTCAACTCAGAGTGATTGATCGACGACTCAAATAGGGATAAACGCAATACCAACGCCATGCAATTGCAAAGACTCGATTGGATTTGTAGTTGACCCTGTGAGCTCATTCATTTATCCCAAGTTCAACCTAAATAAACTTAGGTACTATCACTATCCTAACATTGAGTTGATGAGAACTCATTTTAACTCAGTGTGATCGATCAACAACTCGGGTTGGGATGAACGTAATACCAATGCTATGTAATTGCAAAGACTCGATTAGATTTGTATTGACCCTGTGAGCTCATTCATTCATCCGTAGTTCCACCTAAATTAACTTAGATACTATCACTATCCTAAAATTGAGTTGATGAAGACTCATTTCAACTCATAGTGATCGATCGACGACTCAGGTCGGGATGAACGTAATACCAATGCTATGTAATTGCAAAGACTCGATTGGATTTGTATTGACCTTGTGATCTCATTCATTCATCCCTAGTTCCACCTAAATTAACTTAGGTACTATCACTATCCTAACATTGAGTTGATGAGAACTCATTTTAACTCAGTGTGATCGATCAATAACTCGGATCGAGATGAATGCAATACCAATGCCATGCAATTGGAAAGACTCGATTGGATTTGTAGTTAACCCTGTGAGCTCATTAATTCATCTCTAGTTCCACTTAAATCAACTTAGGTACTATTATTATTGTAACATTGAGTTGATGAGAACTTATTTCAACTCAGAGTGATCGATCGACGACTCAGATCGGGATAAACGCAATACCAACGCCATGTAATTGCAAAGACTCGATTGGATTTGTAGTTGACCCTGTGAGCTCATTCATTCATCCCTAGTTCCACCTAAATAAACTTAGTTACTATCACTATCCTAACATTGAGTTGATGAAAACTCATTTTAACTCAGCGTGATCGATCGACGATTCGGGTCGGGATGAATGTAATACCAATGCTATGTAATTGCAAAGACTCGATTGGATTTGTATTGACCATGTGAGCTCATTCATTCATCCCTAGTTCCACCTAAATTAACTTAGGTACTATCACTATCCTAACATTGAGTTGATGAGAACTCATTTCAACTCAGAGTGATCGATCGATAACTCGGATCGAGATGAACGCAATACCAATACCATGCAATTATAAAAACTCGATTGGATTTGTAGTTGACCCTGTGAACTCATTTATTCATCCCTAGTTCCACCTAAATAAACTTAGGTACTATCATTATCCTAATATTGAGTTGATGAGAACTCATTTCAACTCAGAGTGATCGATCACGACTCAGGTCGAGATAAATGCAATACCAATGCCATGCAATTGTAAAGACTCGATTAGATTTGTAGTTGACCTTGTAAGCTCATTCATTCATCCCTAGTTTCACCTAAATCAATTGCAATAAAATCTGTTGCAACAAATGATTAAGTTGTTGAAAATTTTAAAACAGTTATTCATATCTGTTGCAACAGATGACATATCTAATTTAATTATCAAACAGACATTTGTATCTGTTGTGACAGATGACTGAGCTATTAGAAATTTTCAAACAGATATTTATATCTGTTGTAACAGATGACATATCTGATTTAATTATCAAATAGACATTTGCATCTATTGTGACAGATGACTGAACTGTTGGAAATTTTCAAACAGATATTTATATCTGTTATAACAGATGACTGAGTTGTTCAGATTTCTAAACAGATATTTATATATGTTGTAACAGATGACATATCTATTTGAAAATCTTTTTTTCTCTTTTAATTTTAAAGCAAGCTTCTGTCCGAGTAGATAATATCAAGTAGTACTTACTACTAAAGGGGGTAAAAAATATTTCTTGGATATCTCAAAAGTGAGTTCATTGAGTAGTCTAGTCTTGTCTTTTCAATGTCACTAGCCTTAGTTTTCCTCGTGCACCTCAAATTATTAATAAAATTAATGAATATTAATTAATGAATATTGAAAACCCCCACGTCTACATACACAATACATCTATAGAAATTATCTCATCTCTCTTCCTTCAGCTGCAGTTTATTTTATTCAACTCTCATCTATTTCTTTCTCTCTTCTTTAGGATTACAGCCTTTTTTCTCTCTTTTTTCTTCTCTTCTCATAAAGATCATTTCAGATATCTTTCCTCGACTGAAATGGCTGTTTTGATCCCCTTTTTGATATTAAGGTATGCTTCATTAATGGTCTTTTATTCTTGTCTTCTTCTTTGTAAGTTATTTATATCTGTTTTTTATTTAATTACTATTTACCCATATCATATTTATTAAAAAGATTTGAAGGAACTTTTAAGTGTTAAATAAACAAATCAAGAATTTTTATTACAATATACGAAAAAAAGTCATCTGTTGGGAGAAGTTTAAAAACCTTATTGGCAGTATCATTTTTTGTATATATTTTATTTGTTTCTTTATTGTTGATACAATTATTGATGTTGGTTATGGGATTGGCATTGTTGGAACTTGTGGTGTGGTATTTTTTATGGTTCTAGAACAAAGAATGTTGTTTCTTTATTGTTAATAATGTTATTAGAACAAATGTTGTTGTTTCTTTGTTGTTGATGTTTTTTATTTGTAGTTTATGTTGTTGTTGTTAATGTTGCTGCAATAGATGGAGAAATTGTTGGAACAAATTTAACCATTAGAAAGGCTGGTTTGATGTATTCCATCAGACTCCACATCTGTTGCAACAGACTCCACATCTGTTGCAACAGATGGATAATGTTCTTTCTGTGACATCAATTTTTTTCTCTTCTTTATATATATAAGGAACTGATAGTTGATTAACTTTTATCAGACCGTCACAAGATGCTGCAGTAAAGATGGGTTCGGAGGAATAAGTTACATGCAGATGAAACCACTTCGTATGTGGGAGGTATGTATTACTAATAATGTTATCGTGGAAACACACATAAAGTGCACTGATTTTGTGAATGTTGTTTTTACTGATTAGTCATAGATCATTCAAACAAGATATCTGTAATTTACAGTTAAGTTTGTTAAGACCAAACTGATAAGGTTGAGGGACCATGAATATGGTTCTGATACCTTGTTAAGATTTAATGTTGGTTGTTGCTCATGTTTATTTGCCAAGCATTGTGAAGAAATTTAGTTTTGGTGTCATTGTAAAGAGATTCAATAGCGATTGGACTAACTTTTAGGGTGTATTGCACCCTTAGGGGACCTTCGAAGCTTAGCACTAGATCTAACAAGAATAGAAAACCAATAGAAATTCCCCTGGCCCAAATTTATATGGTTGGGTTGCTCGCTCGGGGTGATGATCATATGCCAGAAAGTGCTGTAGGAGAATGCCTTCAAGAGAAAATGGGGGGTTGATGGAAGACTATATCATTTGAGAGCTAATTGAAGAAGAGACATAGGGTAGAAAGTAACTTATAGTGAATCTAACCGATGGAATTATCTTAAAAGATGCGAAATCTGAATCAAGTACAAATATGAAAGTGTATTTGGTAATGTAATTTCGTTTGTTGTCTCTCTGAAAGAAAAATAATGCAGATGGACACTTTGCTAGGAAGCTGCGTGGTCGGGATTATCACCTAGATAGAAAATAGGAAAAGACCAACAAAGCAGCCTCATGGGCATCGAGGGTTGAAATGATGTACAACAAGTCTAGAAAACTTATGCCAACAGTAATTGCAGTTAAAATAAGGAATCTAAGCGAAGGCGGCAATTTCTGAATTTTAAGTTTCATCCTATGTCTTCTTATTTGTGTTTTCGATCAGGTCCACTGCCGTTGACCTGATCGAAACCACAAACGAGATTGAAAGACAAATTGAGTATCATTGCTTCCTTAGCAATATAGTTATAATTGATTGGGTTTTCTTGCCTTATCATGTTTTTAACATTCCTTGGAGAAGACCAGATGCTTGTTGTAGTATGTGAATCCCAATAATTTTCAAGCTTACCTCCAGCTTGTTGATTCTGTATTCAAGCTGGTCATTGCCGTCTTCAAAGTTGGTAAGGAGTTTCTCATCTCTGGTGAGCTCGATCAGGGACACCAACTTCAAAGTTGTGGCATTTTAGGTGCCCTTCAGAACACTTTCTTCAGAAGCCTTAAGGGATACATGGAGGGTCGTTGTGTTTGTTTTAGGTCAAAATATGTTGATGCACGTTGAAGATATGGTCCCAACAGTTGAACAATACACTTTTATTGAGTGTTGCTCAATGCATATTGTTTAACCAATTTGATAAATTAATAAGTATGGAATTACGTAGCGTGTGATCTAAACCGACTCTACCAAGTCTATCAAATGTTTACGTAACTCCAAGCTCATTACCTTATCAAAAAAATATGACCGAGTTAGTGCATAAATCAAACGAGCTCAATCTCTCAACCTTTCTGCTGATCGTTCTTCTCTAATTTAGATGACAAGATATCTGGTATGCAAAAGTCTACACCGTCGCCAGACATGCTTGCCAGGGAGCAATTCTTCAGAAGATATCTGTTGATGCCTTCTGAAGAATTGCTCCCTGGCAAGCATGTCTGGCGACGGTGTAGACTTTTGCATAGCAGATATCTTGTCATATATATTAGAGAAGAGTGATTAGCAGAAAGGCTAATAGATTGAACTTGTTTGATTTTTGCACCAACTCGATTATATTTTTTTAATAGGATAATGAGCTCGGAGCTACGCAATGTTTGATAGGCTTGGTAGAGTCGGTTTAGATCATACACTACGTAACTCCTTGCTTATTAATTTATCAAATTGGTTAAGCAATATGCATTGAGAAACGCTCGATAAAAGTGTGTTGTTCAACTGTTGGGACCACATCTTCAACGTGCATCAATATATTTTGACCTAAAACAAACATAACGACCCTTCATGTATCCTTTAAGGCTTCTGAAGAAAGTGTTCTGAAGGGCTTCTAGAATGTCACAACTTTGAAGGTAGTGTTCCTGATCGAGCTCACACGAGATGAGGAACTCCTTACCAACTTTGAAGACGTCAACGACCAGCTTGAATACAGAATCAGCAAGCTGGAGGTAAGCTTAAAAATTATCAGGATTCACATACTACAGCAAGCATATGATCTTCTCCAAGGAATGTTGAAAGCATGCTAAGGCAAGAAAACACAATCAATTAATCCATATTGCTAAGGAAGTAGTGATACTCTATTTTATTTTCAATCTCATTTGTGGATTCGATCAGGTCAACGGCAGTGGACCTGATCGAAAACACAAATAAGAAGGCATGGGATAAAATTTAAAATTCAGAAATTGTCGCCTTCGCTTAGATTCCTTATTTTAACTGTAGTTGTTGTTGGCGTAAGTTTTCTAGACTTGTCGTACATCATTTCAACCCTCGATGCCCGTAAGGCTGCTTTGTTGGTCTTTTTCTATTTTCTATCTAAGTGATAATCCCGACCACGCAGCTTCCTAGCAAAGTGTTCATCTGCATTATTTTTCTTTCAGAGAGACAACAGATGAAATTATATTACTGGATACACTTTCATATTTGCACTTAATTCAGATTTCGCATCTTTTAAGATAATTCCATCGGCCAGATTCGTTAGAAGTTATTTTCTACCCTATGTCTCTTCTTCAATTAGCTCTCAGATGATATAGTCTTCCATCAACAACCCATTTTCCCTCGAAGGCAATCTCCTACCGCACTTTCTGGCATATAATCATCACCCCGAGCGAGCAATCCAACCATATATTTAGGCCAGGGAAATTTCTATTGGTTTTCCGTTCTTATTTAATGCAGTGTGATGCTTTGAAGGTGCTCTCAGAGTCCAATGCACACTTAATGTAAAGTCTAATTGTTATTGGTTCTTTGTAATGACACGCATAAACACGAGCAATAACCGTCAGTAATTCATAATAGGGTATCTGCACCATCTTCATGAGGTCCTCAGCCTTATCAATTTTGAACCCATCAAACTTAACGGTATAATGCAGGATCTTATTTGAATGATCAGTGCTTAAGCGGTTAAAAACTGCATTCACAAAAATATTGTACTTTGTGTGTGTTGTCCCGGTGACCTTATCAGTAATACATACTTAACTCCCACACATATGATAGTGGACCCATCTGCACGCACATTATTCTTTCTAGTCCATCTATGGCTTAAATTTAATAAACAGATGACTAGTTAGTTGCAACAGATGTCACATCTGTTTATATTGTCAAAAAATTGAAGACATCTGTTATTATAGATGATCAACCTGTTGCAACATATGACAAAAATCAAACAGATATATACATCTGTTGCAAAAGATTGCCAGTATGTTGTAAGTTATCTAACAAAAAAAAATATTTTGCAATAGATTACCCGTCTGTTAGATTTATTTTAAAGTAATTTTCTTTTCTTTTTGAGATACAATAATTTATAAATAGGTCCCTCCTTATAAATATGGATGATACAGATTCGTACAAGAATATTCATATTGAGTACTTGCATGAACTTCAAAGGCAGTTTGATGAACTCCAGAGAGATTTGGCTGACTTCGGAACAAGGCTGAGTAGCAAGGCTGTCAGATGAAAAATGTCCAATTGATAATAATAATAATAGTAGTAGTAACAATAATTAGGTAATATTTTTTATTTTAGCACATGTATTTTCCTCCTTTTGTATATCGAATCTACCCAAGGGATTCAAAAATCTATGTCATTTGGTGGTCGACTTTGAATTTTTAATTCTTATTTAGTATTTAATAATCATTCTGTTTATTCCTTGTTCTCAACATGTCGACGGTTGGTGGTAAGGATTGAGCAATTTGTGTCAACAGAGGTTAATCTGATGCGACAGATCGATCATATGTTATACCAGGCGGTTATTAATAAAAAGGGGTTATTGTTGTTATTTAGAGGGTGAAAAAGAAAAGAAAAGACATGACTTTCCGATTATTTCATATGAAAAATGTTCTGTAAATAAATAATAAGGAAATAAATGATAAACACAATTTATAAATGTAAAAGAACAACTATTTAATTTAATAACTGATCGTGACTTTTCACCATTTTTGTTTTTGAATTTATTTTTTAAAATTATTTATTATATAATTAAAAAAAAGTTCACAATATTGGATTAATTAACTTATATGATGATTGTTAAGAAAAACAAGGTGAAGGTCGGTCATGACTTTTTGTCTAAAACAAACATACATACATTCATCAGTGTTGTTGATTCGTCAAATTCCCCCATCTGTTGCGACTGATATATCAGCTGTTAGAAGAAATCAAAAAAAATATTAAGTTAGAACGTTTATTTGTTGCTACTGATGGTATATCTATTGGAACTGATGGTTTATCAGATTCAACAGATATACAATCTGTTGCTAGAAAATAAAAATGGTTACTATTTTATTAAAGAATTTGAAAAGGTGTTTTTCTTTAATTTATAAAATAAAAAAGTCAGCAAATTTGAATTAATGATATGATGATAGTTTATTTTTAAAAAATAAAGTAGATTATATGTTGCAACAAATATATTATCTGATGCAACAGGTTCACTATTATTGCAACAGATGATATATCTGTTGTCATAGATGATTTATCTGATATAACCGATATAGAATCTGTTGTCACAACTCAATAAAAGCAGTTCTTGAAAAGAATTAATTAATAATAATAATCTGAAAAGTCATAACTTATCACAATATTTTTAATTTAATTAAGTTATTACTTTTCACATTAATCAAAAATGTAATTAATAAATGGAAGTGAACAGTTAGATTATATGTTGCAACAGATAGGTTATCTGATGCAACATATTTTATATTTGTTGCAACAGATGATATATTTGTTGTCACGGATATGTTATCTGATGCAACAGATATAGAATCTGTTGCCACAACTCAATAAAAACGATTCTTGAAAATAACTAATTAATAATAATAATCTGAAAAGTCATGACTTATCACAATATTTATTTTCTTAATTTAATAAAAAATGTAATTAATGGATGGAGGTGAATAGTTGCACTTTTTTGTCTCTCATTCAAATTCAATCCTCTATAAATAGGTCCCTCCTTACTCAATCGTTTATTCAACTACACTCTATTTATTTATTTCATCTCATCTTTCATATTACACTCTAGAAGATTATGGCTGACCCAGTGTGGGACGTTGCTTTTCTGCAAGAAGCCGTGAATGAACTTCGAAATCAAGTTCGTGACCTGCAATGGGAACTGGGAGGAGTTAGAGCAAGAATGCTCCGCGAGATACGCAAGCTGAGGAGGGTCTTGCTACTTCCGGTTGAAGATTATCCTGCTGGCAATGATGATGATGATGATGATGATGATGATGATGATGATGATGATGATAATAATAATAATAATAATAATAATAATTAGATTATTATTTTTCTTTTAGTCTATTATATGTATTTTATTTGTTTTTTGTTTAATAAAAAAATTATGTTTGATCTTTGACGTTTTAATCCATATTTAATTTTCATTCTGTCTATTATCTTCTCAACAAACATGTCGACGATTCGACGTAAAAAGGAATAATTTAGAATCCAGTAGCAATAGCAAGATTTATCAATTGGGTTTGTGGCAGGGGCTGATGTGTTGTTCGAAACAGATTACTCATGTTGCAACGGATAAGAAGTCTGATGCAATAGATAAATAATTTGTTTCAACAGATGACTAGTTTGTTGCTTGGCTTTGACGTTTTAATTCATACTCCCTCCATCTCAAATTATCCATCCTAAATTGAGATGCCACATTGATTAAGAAAAATAATTAATAACATGTCTAGTTACCATAACCCACTAATCAGTTGGTGGGACAGTAGATGTGTTTGAAATAACCATTGTTTGTTATTCAATCGAAATTTAATAAGAGAAGGAAGCTTTTAACGTCGGTCGGCGTATAGTCCCCCTATTAAATGATGTTTTCATTTTAATTTGAAAAAAAATAATTAATGCAAAAGAAAAAACATAGATTTTTTTAATCTTTTCTTGATTAATGAAAAAGACAACTAAAATGAGAAATCGAATTAGGAAATTTGGGACGGGTAATTGGACGTAAGGAATAATTTTGAATCCAGTAGCAATAGCAAGAGTTGAAACATAATGGTCATCTATTGGGTTTGTGGCAGGGGCTGATTTGTGTTGTTCCAAACAGATTAATCATTAGTTGCAACAGATAATTAGTCTGGTGCACCAGATAAACATTCTGATGCAACAGACAATACATTTGATGCGACAGATGATACGTTTGATGCAATAGATAAATCTTCTGATGCAACAAATAAACAGTCTGATGTAACAGATAAAACTTCTGATGACAAATTACTCATCTGATGCACCAAATGATTGATCTGTTTAAATTGTGGGCACTTAAGCTGGATTCATGATAGGGGTTCTATCCATTATTGGAAAAACAGAAGTGTACCCAGATGACAAATACAAATAAAAATTATAACTTTACTTACCAAAGTCACCTATTAAGTAATGCCAAAGTGAAAAGTGAAGTAGTAAACAAAGTTTGACCTAAGAAATTGGTTAGATAGCAACAGTAGCATTGTACCAACAACAACAACAACAAATGGTCGACAAGAAGAAGATGAAGGTGATAATGAAGTAGAAGATGATGATAATGAAGCAGAAGATGATGAATAAAGAAGCAGAAATAATGAACAACAAAAATCGCTAAGAGAGAGAAAACAACAATGGATGAGAAGAGAGAGAAAGACGTTTTTTTTTCCTTTGTTTCCCATTATTTTAGGTAAACATTGGAATTAAAGTGTAAATTTAAAAACTTGTGGGTTATTTTCAAACTTTTTCAATTTTCTTAATCCATAATAAAGTAATTGACACCTCCAACTAATAATTAAGACTTGTGTCATCTACACCTCATTTTAAAACTCTTTTGTCACATGTGACCCAAACCCCATGAAAGTTAACTATCAAACATGACCTCCAATTATTTACAGATTATTATCTCCTTATTAACAATAAGCTTAAAAAATATTATATATGCATAAATAAAGTTAACATCGTCAACGGATACTGATTTGATGTCTATGACATGCACTTAATTTTATTATTTTGAAATGTCCTTTATGAATATTATTGTCAAAGAAATTTTCTTTACTTTGTAACTGATTGAATTTATATACTCTACATAATATTTTTTATAATGGTAAAGTTATGAGAAATTATACATTTAAATGAAGATGAGTTGTTGAGAAGAAGGATACACAGATTTTTTATTTCTTATTCATATTTAAATATTTATAAATATTACTCAATTGTTATAAATGATAATATTTATTTAGTAATAGAGAATTTACGTAAATCCTCATCTTATCCATTTTTATTTAGTTTTTCATAAATAAAATATTAATTATGTAAATAAAAATATTTATAATTACTATACTAAGTAACTTCTATACATAAATAAAGAAATTTTCGTCTTATATAAATCCTCTCTTCAGCTATTATTAGAAATTTACATAAGTCCTTTCATCTTATCCGTTATTATTTAATTATTTTTTCATAAATAAGATATTAATTATGCAATAAATAACATTTATAGATATTGTTCTCTCATGTCTCTAGCAAGCATTATAGTCCATAATAAAAGAGTTGCATGAATTCTCTCATTTTCTACTTTTATTTTCATAATAATTTATTAATACTTATGTTTGATAACTTTTGAGATGTTTAAATAAGATGAACAAAAATAAAAATAAAATAGATTACCATATAATGTTATGGTCTATCACTTGTTTTTGTCTAGTAGTTTTTAATTCTTTTCACTAATCGTGAATTAAGTAACATCAAAAATGAAAAGGAAAATTTTCATATGACATTTTCCCCGTTTCTTTTTAATTGTTGTATATTTTAAATATAAATGTTTCTAAATACTTGTCAATTTTAAAAATTAATTATTTAGTGTTCAGAGAGATAAAATTAAAGAATTAATAAAGATTTATATTAGTTAAACTACACTCCTAACTATTAATTTGTGCAAAACTTAATTCACAACTAAAAAGGAACAAAGGTAATAAGTGATTTCTTGAATTTAGGTGAGATTGTTAAGAATTTAAGAGATTTCTTTTAATAACATAATGTAACTTATATCATATAAAAAAGAAGTTCGAAAATAAGATGATGAAAGAAAATATAATTTGTAGCTTATCATTCTAAAAGACTCAAAAAAACAAAAAATATAAGTCTAATCATAAAAACTCCTATAACATCTATATTATTTATAACGCAAGGCAAAGAAAGCTTTTAATGTATCAATATAGCTTTTAAATTTAGTTGCTAACATTTTAGGCTAGTCAATTTTCTTAGATAAACATCATTTTGTAATTACATTCGTGAAGGCAATGATCTTATGAAAGAACTTCATTTAACACCCTCTGTATCTAAAAAAGATGTGTTGATCAAAATACGTTGCACCTTGTTTAAATACTCCGAAGCATATAGATCCATTGGATCAATGAACACTCAAATCGAACGCGCCTATCTTTTTGAGTGCAGAAATGCGAGAATCATGCGAGAGTGTTTGTTACTAATAGATAAACTTGAAAGTGATTTAAAACTCTTAAGAATCAAAGGTGTGTTAAACATCATGCTAGAATACTTCTTACTGATAATGGACACTCGCATGCTTCTTACTGATGATGGACAAACTTTAAAGATGATGGACAAAAACCTCAAAAAGAAGAAGTTTAATTTCTTACGAAAAATAGAAAAATTTTAATATAAAAAAAATGTAGGAGGGAAATGTAGTGATAATTGTCACCATGAATGAGGTATGAAGATGGTGGTAGAAATAGCATATAAAGATCTTAAATTTATAGATATGGAGCATTATTTGGCGCATAAGAGAAAGATGAACCTCTTTAAATAACAAAAAAGGAGAAAAACTTAATAGTCACTCTTAAATGTGGGAGAGGAAAGATTTTAAACCACTCTGAAGGCATGATGGACAAAATTAAAAGATGATTGGACTTTTCAATTCTCCATTAGCTTAATTACACCAATTATTAATAATACTCAATAAATAGTGTAGAATATTATTAACTCTTTTATTTATAAATAAAAAAAATATAAAAATATCAAAAAAAGGAAAAAATAGATAAATAGCATTGGAGGTCATAGAGAGGTACCACATCACCTCCTCTATCTTTCTTCTTTATATATATATACTAGTAAACTTGTTCGCTCTTCGCGCGAGATACTATAAAATCTTTAATTTTTTTATAAAACTTATGAAAAAAAATAGCAAGCTAATGAAAATTTGATATTATACCAATACTAAGAGAAATAAAATACACATGCCTTCCTTTCAGTTAATTTATAGATTTTGTTTATTTATATCAAATGGTTATATGTAATATATAGCTAATTACATGACACCATTAAATGAATAAAAATCACCAGAAAAACACTTTAGATAAATAATTGATACTAAATTTATAATAAGAATACTAATCATTTTAAAATATATATATACTTTAAGGAACAGAAGGAACGAAAAGTAATTAATTGATTAAATCAAAATAGGAGAAAACTATCATCCAATTTACAATTATTTTTCCTCATAGTAATATTAGGCATGTACTTTATCTAAATACTTAGTAGATTTACAATAATAATATCAATGAAATATTCTGTGTTCTTCACTCAATTATTATTGGAACGTGTCCACAATAATAAGCTCAAAACACCCACAATATTGGACTTGGCTAAATATGTAATTTATTAAATTAAATTTATAATGTAATTTATTAAATTAAATTTATAATGTTTTTAGTATCTAAATCATGGTTAGAGATTTACTTTAGAATAATTAAATCTTACTTATTCAATTTGAACTATGTCATATGTCACCAATCGGGATAGAAACTTGAGGAAAATGAAGAGAGTGAAAATGAAGAGGACCGAATCCCACAATTTTAATGTAACACAATTATGCATAAAACACAAAATAATGATTAACATAAATAAAACTTTTAATCCAATATCACTCCACAATTTTAGCATCTGCCCGTAATAATTTTCTATGGCTCCTGCTTAGAAGTACATATTTTTGGGAGGTTTTCTATTTATTTGAAGGCAAGGTTCTTCAATTTCTTTCAAAATAAAAATTATATATTTTGTAACTGAAATATTTAATGGGAATGATAAATAAGATGTGAAAATTATGTGGGGGCAATAAATGAAAATTGATGTAAAATAACGATAACTCTAATCAATATATATAAATAAAGGAGGATCAGCATGCCTCAAAAGTCAGGATTGAGATTTATCTTTTTTGTTAAAATTTTTGACATTTTTCTCTTATTTTTAGCTTATGAAATTACTTAAAATTAAATAAACACTCTCTATTAATTGCCTCTCATTTTTTCAGTTTGGAATACCAAAAGTCACTATTAATTCAGTCATTAGTGAATCATTTATGCCATCAAAA
>NC_061116.1:26055026-26067549 GCF_002878395.1 Capsicum annuum | reverse complement strand
TCACGTGAAATTTTCATTCTCCGTCTAATATCGATATCCCAACTTTTTTTATTTTATTTTTTAAATTATATTTGCTATAATTTATATAATTTGTTGTAATTCTCTATAAATTTAGAATAGCTATATATGGAACAAAATAAATGAATCATAATTTACAAATTAACTTTAATTTTGGTAATACTTTTCTATGCTCTATATTATATTATCATTTTGTCTTTTTCTAAATTTATGTAAAATCCCTCAGTATTGAGCTTTACCTAAAATATGGTCATTTTTTCTTATACAAATTGAAAGTATTTTGTAATGAAAAAGGGTAGAAAGATAGATGAACAAAAAATTACCATATTTATACAAGAATCTAATAGAAAATATATAAAATCGGGTTAAAACTTGGTTCTATTTCTTTTCTTCTTCTGGTTCGTGCTTCTTCTGCTACTTGTAAATCGTACTTCTTTCTTCTTCATGCTTCTCTTTTGCTTCTGATTCCTACTCATTTTTCTTCTTCTGCTCCTCGTTCAAACTTGATGACTCATGAAAAATTCGAATTTGCTGAGCGAGAGCACCAACTGCAGCAGCAAAAATAATTATGATTTTGGATCTTGGATCTTGAAATTATTTTTTCAAAAAAATGTTTACCTCGAGGTGTACACCGCACGAATCTAAATTGATCGAATTTTAATACAGATATCGAACACCTAATGAAAACAAACAAATAAAAAAGCAATACAACAAAAATATTTGAGGTAGAATGAAAACAGGAGGCAAAAAAAAGCATAATACAAAGAGTGATTTTACAATACATCTTTCTCGGTGGCGTGTTCAAGCCACTGATTACCGATCGTAATGTCATCATAGGAATGTCGTCCGTGGCAAAAGCAACAGCCATACTTGAATCTGACGGCTCCATCAACTGCACTGCACTTGATGAATCTTCTTTCTCGCCTTTTGGTGTCTCCTCTTCCACTATTTTTTTTTATCGTTTATTTAGATTTATTTGGGGCATAATCAATTCACTCAAATACTGGTTTTATATAGCCTTATTATTTTTGATGGCATAAATGATTCACTAATGGCTGAATTAATAGTGACTTTTGGTATTCCAAACTGAAAAAACGAGGGACAATTAATAGAAAGTGTTTATTTAATTTTAAGTAATTTCATAAGCTGAAAATAAGAGAAAAATGCCAAAAAATTAACAAAAAGGATAAATCTCAATTCTGACTTTGAGGCATGCCACATCAGCATGCCTCTAATCTTTCTTTATTTATATATACTAGGGAATGTGATCGCGCTTCGCGCAATTTTGAAAAATAATACTAAATTTAATGTGTATATTTGCATTTTATTTTCAAATTTTTTTTAAAACATTTCTTATAATTAAAAAAAAAACAAATTATGTGAAAAAAAGAGAGAATAAAATAAAAAAATAATAATTTACACCTGTGAGATAAATGATAACTTGGCCGTCTATTTTTTCTTAAAATTTTTAATTGTTTTTCCTTTTTATTACTTTGTCTATGTTTCACTCTTTAATAACAACATTATTATCTTACCAAAAAAAAATAATTATTATATTAAGAAGAAGTTATTAATCGAGGAAGGAGACATTTTTTAATGTAATTAAAGACACCCCTAGTTAACAAATTACAAGTTAATATAAAATTTTATTCACCTAGAGTTATTCATCATAAAATTCTTTTTTTCCCTTTAATTATTAATCAAAAGACTAAAGCTGTAACTTATTCTATCAATTATTTTCACACCATTTTTTTATGCAACATGAAATTTCGAAACACTTATAGCGTTTAGAATTTTTTTTAAGAAATTAAATATATTGCACAAAGATAATCAACTTTTTGCAAAGAAAGAACAAACTTGATGAGAGAGGAAAATTGTTTTTGAAGCCTCGTTGTCAACGTGAAATTATGATGCACTAAAAAATGGGTATAAAATACTCTTTGATAGTCACATAATTAAATAGAAGACACAGTTGAACCCTATTTGTAATTATAATAACATCAAGGTGGAACAATATCATTTAGTGGATTCATGTAATTTGAAACTGTTCTACGTCAATTGCAATGTTGAATCTTCATAAAATATTTAATATAATTGATAGCTTCAAGATTAAAAATTTTGATAAAGAAAGGTTATCCCAACAAAGAATAAATAATTAAATTGTATTTGCAACTATAACCACATCCAACATAATATCTTAGAAACATTGTGAATCTAATTTTAACATGGACTCAAGAGTAAATCATGAAGTAAAAAAGAATTTGAAAGAAGAACACTAATAATTATATGGCAACCCACAAACTGGAACTTCATAACGGAAGAGTACACTGACATTTGCTTGTTGCTCCTACCTCTTCATTATGCCCTTAAACTTCTTGTATATATTAATCAAATCTTTCTTCATCAACTCAAATTTATAATTTGATTTAAATTGTTTGATATCAACTTGTGTAATCTGTAAAAATAGTGTAATAACAATAACATACATAATATAATTTCACAAGTTAGGTCTAATACGAGGAAGATGCATTGTACTCGACCTTACTCGTACCTTTATATGGGGTAGAGAAATTTTTCACAAATCTTTAAAAATAATAAAAGGATTTCTTAAATTACCATTAGACTCAATTTATAAATATAGAATGTGCTAACCATTTCACTTTTACCTTTTGATGGTTATAGTTCGAAAAGTGATCCTTCAAATTTTTCACTACATCACTGGCCAAAGCTTGATAATTAGGATACTATTGAAAACATTTGGATAGACGTGACTATGTTAGTTAAATGCAGGGGCAGCTCAACCCTTTGGGAAAAAAGGTGGCCGTCTAAGGCCTCCAAAATTTGAGGGTCTCATTTTTTTTAGTCTTAATAAATTATAAATTTTAAAAAATATATTAAATACTATTTATAGAAAAAATATTTTTTTATATAAAAATATTTAGATCGAGTTTGATATGTCTAGTCCAAAATACTATGTGTCAAGAAATTAATGCATTGACTCTATTGTTAATTAAAAAAAATTATTAGAAGAAATCGATTATATAATTTTAAAAATAGACTTTATAAAAATAATTATTTTTTTCTTAAAAACGTAGAGCCTCCATTCGATTTTGGACTTAAGCCACGAATTCGCTTGAGCTGCCCCTGGTTAAATGATATAGTATATTTGGTTTATCCTAAGAATTGTAGTAACGAAAAAAAATCAAAATTATTGCATCATCATATTCATTGAATAATTATAATTAATATAAGTGATTTAATTAGGAGAATGTCATCAAGAGTTAATAAAATTTATAGGAAGAGAAAAAAGAGTAGGAAATTGTAAAAGGAAATAACAGGAACGAAGAAGTTCTCTATACATACTTGAGGCTGCTGCTAGTGAATCTTTTCAACTGCTGAAACCCTTGGGCGTTGATTTTTCAATGCAAAACTTCTAGTCATGTATTCAAACTACTTCCATTTTATTCTACTTGACATATATATTAAGAATAAAAATTTTAAAAGAATATTTAAAAATAAAATGTATATTGTAAAAGTACAAAATAAAAGTCATTTTAAGTCATCAGATTTACACATTATATAGGGAACATAGCACATTCACATTATATAAAAAACATAGCAAACTTCCAATCACCTTAAACGTGAAAAGACAAAGACAGTTGACAATGAAAATCACATCAACGATAAAAATGCATTTATAGAAAAATGTTCATCATGCCAAAATTGATATACCTAAACGACAATAGAATGTCAAAAGAACTGCAATACTACTAATGAATTCTGGAAAGACAGGATAATGACTCCTCAAGAAATACACGCATTGGAAATCTTGAAGATTAAATTTATACTATGAATTTGGAAATCTTGAAGTTGAAAAGATTTCAACTGATCTATAATTATCATGAATAATTAGTGATACAATTAATAGGATAAAAAAATAAATTCTGTGTATGATTTAAAAGAATTTAAGAAGTTTTCGTTGATTTTTTCTCACATAGCAAATAAATTGGAGAAATAGAAAGAAAAAGCCAAAATATATACATGATTTCTAAATGAATGACAATGACTATTGAGTTTTTAAAACTGAAAAAGAATTGAAGGAATAATTAAGAGAATGTAATTAAGCAATAAATTTTAGATTTTCTGTATTTTTTAAAGTGGAAAAATTAAAATATATATCAAAAATTTGAGAATAAAGATAAATATCATTCTTGGCTTTAGAAATATGCCACATTACCACTCCTATGTTTCTCTTTTATATTATATATAGATATAGATTGATTTCTTGCAAATTTTATAAGACTAGAACCAATCAAAAATGAAATTGTTGTTTTAACATTTAGCTAATTATTGCACTCATTTTTACATTGCTATATTATAAAATTATTGCTCTTATAATATTTATTACTATTAATTGATGTTTGCTATCTCTAATATATATGACACGATGGATGCGTTTTCCATCAATATGTGTGCTTCCAAGAATTAGAATTATGTTTGAGGACAATTTTGATATTTAGGTAAATATTTAATGTTGTTTCTAGCTGCATTTGCTGCTTTTGAAGTTAGATGTGCATATTATTTAGACAAAAATATTATGATTGAATATTTTATTTTAACTTACATCTTTTATATAAATGCGATTGTTTCAAGATATTCAAATTAATTAAGTTTTGAAGCGGCAATTTTATTAAGCTGAAAGTAAATATTCCCATAGCTCTTTGCCAAATACTTGTGTGTATGGACTACTTTATCATTTTGCCTTGGTTCAATCGGTGTACTCTTTTATAGGTTTGATGTGAATTGTGTAATATTTTTATTTTAGGCTTCATTTTGACTCTACTTTATGTATTTATTGTCTCATATAATTTTGTTCATATATTCAATTTTGACGTTCTTTAAATTGTATAAAAACTTTATTTTAAATTGTTGATGATAACTAGTAAGAAATTGTCATCTTTTTTATTTGCAAACTATTTGGTTGTTAGTTTTCTTAGAGAGTCAATAAGCTCTCGGCTTTAAATTTTTAAAATTTAAAAGTTTGTGATTTTTAGAATTTGAAGTTATGTTTGAAGCATGCATGAATCTTATATAAAAAGAATTCAAAATTTTGTTTGAAAATAGAAAAAGAAGGTGAAAGAGTATGAACTTAGTGAGCATCCATAATGACAAATTCTTGTTTTTTTTTTTTCATTGCCTACATAATCTGAAAGGGCAACATTAATCAGCAATGCAATAACATCTACAAGTAAAAAGATAAAAAACAGGAAAATAGAAAATAAAAGAGTAAAAACGCATTTAATAATAACTGGCTTTTATATTTTGAGATGTAAATGGTTAAATTTTTTGATTACCGAATTGAGAGTCTTTAGCTTGTGTATCAAAAGCATCAAAAGAACTGCAACCAAATGGGTAGGCGACGATGGTGAATTTTCATGAGGAATGACTTTGTCAATCGATTCAATGATGATAATTTTGTCGATCATCGTATATGTGTTGAATGGATTAACATATCCTGAATTTGGTTCTTTAATCTGCGCAGTTGACATCAAATAGGATTTGAAACGGCTCGAAATATTTTTTAAGTGTGGTATATCAATATTTCATATAATTGCTTGGACTTGGTTTCCTTGCAATTTGTAATGATATAAAAGGCTAAGTGTAAAGTGTTGCAAGATTTTTTTAATAATGTAAAATTTAACTGTACAAAGAGTAAAAGCAGCAAAATCGTCAATTTTTTAGAACAATTATTTTTTTTTGAAACTGATACATAACTATTCAAAATAATGATAGTTTTCAGTATTTTGGATCTATTATTCAGGGTAATAGAGATTGGCAATGATGTCACTTACTATATTGGTATCAAAATGGATAAAATGGAGGCTCACATTTGGAGTCTTGTGTAATAAAAAACTGTCACCTAGACTCAAAGAAAAGTTCTACCGAAGGGTAGTTAGACTAGATATGTTAAATGGTGAAGTGTTAATCAGTCAAGAGCTCGCAAATTCAAAAAATGAAAGTGACACAGGTAAGAATATTGCAATGAATGTGTGGACATACTAGAACATATAGGATTTAAAATAATAATATTCAGGATAAGGTGGTAGTGACTTTGGTTGAAGATTAAGCAAGAAACGAGATTGAGATAGTTTAGACATGTGGTGAGTAGATGCATGAATTTTCTAATGCGGAGGTGTGAGAGGTTGCTATGGATGGATTTAAGAGAGGTAAAGGTAGAGTAAAGAAGTATTAGAGAGTGTGATCAGACAATGGCGCAATTGCAACTTACCAAGGATATGACCTTAGAAGGTTACTAGGTAGGAATGCATTATCTTGTGGCCCTTACTAGTTGTCGCAGTACTACTATTATAGCTTCTTGTTATTTTATTTTTGCTATTATCTATTGTTTGTATTTTATCATAGCTCTGATAGTACTTATTATTTTAAACTATCTATTATCTCTTATATTTTTATTACGTCATTTTTTAGATTGTTTTTTTCTTTATTCAAGGTGAACTATCTACTATCTCTTATACTTTCATTACGTCTTTTTCTAGATTGTTTCTTTCTTTATTCGAGAATCTATTGAAAACATCTCTACCTTAATTTTAAGATAGTGACGTGATCAACGTACACTTAAAACTACATTTAATATATTATTGTTATAAAATATTTAAAAATTAAATTATTAAAATCTATTTCAATTTTATGGTCAAATAAAATTTTAAAGATAAATTCTTAAAATCTCATTCAATATTTTATGGTCAAACAATTATTTTTTAATAGGCAACTCAACATTAATGTAATTTTCTATTTTTAGAATAAGTTTGATATATTTTTTTTTTTATAGATAAGATTTTTTGGAGGCTTGGGCACACGAAGAACCTCGAATATAACGGGATTTTCATCAGACAAATAAATTGGACGGTCCAGATTTAATCATCACATATTCATCACCGCTTTCTCTTTATAAAACCGTAACGTAAATCCATTGCTTCTCAACAAAGGGGCTTCACTTCAAACCCTAGCTGAAGGATTTTTGCTTTGGACGTTCAATCGGCGGCATCTGTAGGTAAAGTTTATAATTTTGTTTTCCGATTGTGTTTTCGATTTTCTGATTACGTAGTTTTTTTTTCTTTTCGATTAATTTGATGTGATTTTTTTCGAGTAGTTCGAGTGATGATTTTTGATAACTTGGGGTGGGGGGAGAGGGGGTTCGATTAGTTCGATTTGACCAATTTTGTTAATTTAGTTTCTTTTTTGGATTAATTTGATGTGGTGAATTTTACAAAATTTAGGTTTTTTTTTGTCGACGTGAATGGGGTCGATGAATCGCATGATTTTTCCACCCTTTTTTCTCAATCACGATTATTACTATTTATGAGCTAGTTTGGGTTGTACGAGTCTCATTTTAGTGTGTGTGGTTTTTTTTTTTTCGATTAATTTGATGTGGTGTATTTTTGATAATTTAGTTTTTTTTTTTTTTCAATTACGTCGATGTGATGAATTTTGATTATTTAGGTTTTTTTATTTTCGATTAGTTCGATGTGATCAATTTTGGTAATTTAGGGTTTTTTCCCGATTAGTTTGACGTGGTGAATTTTTGATAATTTAGGTTTTTCTTTTTGTGTGAATGAGGTTGATGAAATCACATGATTTTTTCACCATTTTTTCTCAATGACGATTATTACTATTTATGAGCTAGTTCAATGTGATAATTTTTGAAGATCTAAGTTTTTTTTTAATTACTTTGATGTGATGAATTTTGATTATTTAGGTTTCTTCTCCTGATTAGTTTGAGTGATGATTTTTTGATGATTTAGGTTTGTCATTAGTTCGAGTGATGAGTCTTGATGTTTAGTTCTTTTTTTTTGTTGATTAGTTCGATGTGAACGAGGTTGCTGGATCACATGGTTTTCAATCTTTTTTTGCACCGATGATTACTATTTAGCCTCAATTTGGGAGCTTGTTTGGACTGTAAGAATCTTACTTTTTTGTAATGTAATATACCTGACATTAAAAGAAATTCGAATTTTGTATTTTTCTTGATGTATTTGTTGATGAATCAAGCTCTGATTCTGAGATCACACAGTTCTCATTTATGTGCTAGTTTGTGTTGTTCGTATGGATCTCACTTTTATATATAATTTTAACTGACACTAACTAAAAGAGAAGAAATTGAATTTTGTATTTAGATGTGTTTGTGATGAATTGAGCACTTGTTTATGCGATCTTGTTTATGCGATCTTGCAAATTTTTGCATTTTTGATATTTAGGTTTTTTCCTCCTTTAGTTCGATGTAAACAAGGTGGATGAATCTCATGCCTTTTTCACCCTTTTTCAGGGTCTTGCAAATTTTCTCATTTTCAGGATTTTTTGCTTCGTCATTCAATTGGCAGTATCTGCAGGTGAGTTTATCTTTCTGAAGTTGCCAGAATTGTTTTCCGGTTACTTTTTTAATGTGATGATTTTTGATATCTAGTGTTTTTTTTTTCTCATTAATTCGTTATGAATGAGGTTGATGAATCACATGCGTCTTGCCTAAGCTTTTGCTCGCTGATGATTACTATTTAGCCTCAATTTATGAGATAGTTTGTGTTGTACAAATCTCATTTTATATTAATAAACCTTACATTAAAAGAAATTTGTTGAATTTTGTATTTTTTTGCTGTATTTATTTATGAAGATTTTTGATATTTCGTGTTTTTTAATTAGTTGAATGTGAATTAAGGTTGATGAATCAGGTACTTTTTTCCACCCGTTTGCCCACTGATGATTACTATTTAGCCTCAATTTTTGAGCTAGTTTCTGCTGTACAAATCTCATTTTATATATAATAAACCTACATTTAAGGAAATTCGTTGAATTTTGTAGTTTTTTGATGTATTTGTTGTATTTTTATTTTATGTTCTTTAAGGTGGTCTGAACTATTTCGGGATTGAAATTATAGATGTTGGTGTGTCTTGCAGCTGTTTGCTCTTTTTGTATGGTTAGGGTTACAGGGGAAACTTGTACAGTCTTGATTTTTGTTTTTTGGTCTCTCATTTAATTTTTATGAGCTAGTTTGGATTGTACGAATGTAACTTCATTTATAATAAATCAACATTAAAAGAAAAAGAAGTTTGCCGAATTTTGTATTTTTTAGATGTATTTGTTGATAAATCGAGCATTGTTTTACAATTTCACATTCCCTCATTTTTATCATTTTATATTCGAATTTTGCTGTTGTTTGCTCTTTTGTAGGTATTAGGATTAGGGGTAGAGGCGACACTGATTTTTCTTCATTTGCTTGGGTGTCTCCTTTTTTTTTTCTCTATTTCTTTTTTCTGTTTCTTGAATTTTGTATTTTTTAGATGTACTTGTTGATAAATTGAGCATGGGTTTCTACCATCTCACATTTTCCCCGTATTTTTATCCTTTTATATTTGTATCTTGAAGTTATTTTCTCTTTTTGTAGGTATTAGGGTTAGGGGTAGAGGCGAAACTAGTTTTCGTTCATTTGCTTTTCCTTTCCTCTATTTCTTCCCCTGAATTTTGACATGGAGAGTACCACCTTGTTTATTTTTCTTAAAATATGTGAGTTAATTTTTATATGAGCTAGTTTTGGTTGTACGAATCTCACTTTGTTTATTATAAATTGATATTAAAAAATAGAAGTGCATTGGATTTTGTATTTTTGTAGTTGTATTTGCCTGATAAATTGAGCATTGCTTTTCTACTATCTCACATTTTCCCTCATTTTGATCATTTTATATTTGTATCTTGCAGTTGTTTGCTCTTTTTGTGGGTATAAGGGTTAGGTTTAGAGGTGAAACTAGTTTTAGCTCATTGCTTAGGTATTTCCCCTCTCTCTATTTTCTTTTTGAACTTTGTTATGGAGAGTACCTTCATGAGTTCTGTTTTTTAATGTCTGATTTAATTTTTTATGAGTTAGTTTGGGTTGCACAAATTTCACTTGTTTATAATAAATCAACATTAGAAATGAAAGTTCATCAAATTTTGTATCTTTTAGATGTATTTCCCCTCTCTCTATGGTCTCACGTTCTTTCTCATTTTTATCATTTTGTATTCGTTAAGGTGGTCTTAACTAGTTTGGGAGTGGAATTATAGATATTGGTGTATCTAGCAGTAGTTTGCTCTTTCTGTAGATATTAGGGTTGAGGCAAAACTAGATGGTTCATTCTTTAATAAGTTAACTAATTTAAATGGATGTTTCTAGCTGCTATACTCATTTGTTTTGTGAGCTTCCTTGTGTTGATTTTGTGACCTCATTTCTGTTGTGTGCCGTGCACCTGTGAACTCATACCAAGGCTTATTTTCTCATTATGTACTACAGAGTTCTACTTACAATTTTTGATTCGGAGATCCATAGGTTGTGATGGTGCGTGCAAAAGGCAAAGCCAATAAAAGATCTGCCAGTGCTGCTGTTGCTTCTGAAGCTGCTTTGACAAGTGACTCCAGTGAGATGGAAAACATCGTAGAAACTGGAGACTTGGTGGAAACAGCAGTAACGGAGCAAACAACAACTGAGCAAACAATGATCAGTGTTGTAGCAGAAGAAGAAACTGCTGGAGCAGAAGCTGAAACTTTAGAGGAAGAAAATTATGGGTCAGAGGAAGAAAATGATGGATCAGAAGAAGAACATGCTGGAGCAGAAGCTGAAACTTTGGAGGAAGAAAATGATGGATCAGAGGAAGAAAACGAGGGAGCAGAAGCTGAAACTTTAGAGGGAGAACTTGCTAAAGAAAATGAAGTGATTGGAGGAGATGAAACATGTACTGCTGATAAGAAAGTAGAAAATGCTGTTGGTAATGATGAAGGTAATAACCAAGAAACTGCCATAGAAAAAGGTGGTGGTAAACCGAACATAGATGATAAGCAAGCCGGAGATGCTGCTGGAATAAACAAAGATGACCGAGAAGATGGTATGGAAAAAGATGAAGATGAAACAAATGCAAAGAATAAAGAGGAAATGGAAGGAAGTTCGAAACAAAAAGCTAAAAGATTGAGGAGAAGGAACAATAGAAAGAGAATGGCCAATGGAACCCCCCAAGTGAAAGGTGAAAATAAGCAAGTTAAGAAGAAAGTAGCCGCCTCTAGTGTCAAGGTTGGGAAGGACTCGGGAAAATTGGACTCAGAAGTTGTTGATCAAAGCTCTAAGAAGGTTGCTTCCGAAGATAAGTCGGGGGTGATCTCTAAGGATGTGAATTTTGAAGGCAAAGACAAACTTGAGCCGTTAAAAAAGAAGAAGTCTGTGAAGAAGGCTAATAGCATGGGTATGATCTTCATGTGCAACTCTGAGACTAAGAAGGACTGCTATCGTTACAAGGTTCTAGGATTGCCGGCAAACAAGAAAGAGACTGTGGAAAAAATTTACAAGGGGATGCGACTTTTTCTTTATGATGTTGATCTGAAGTTGATGTATGGGATCTACAAAGCTGCAGGACGTGGTGGTTGTAACCTTCAACCCAAGGCGTTCAAGTCCCAATTTCCATCTCAGGTTAGTTAGATGTGCTATCAATGCCCTCTAACCTTCAATTGCTTTTCTCCTTATAAAATTTGTTGGCTAAGGACAATATTCTAGTTGACGTATGAAAGAAGTACCCTTTTGCGGAGAATAGCTTGTTTATAAGTGCTTGCTTGAGCAAATTTAAGTTTGAAGTTTCAAGTAAGGGTGTTCGTCAACGGTTTTGGTCAATTTGGTATTCAAGTTCGTTTCTTGAATTATGGTTATCCAAAGAACAAGATCAAGTCAAAATAAATCTATTTCGATTTGGTTTTTTCTTTTCGGTTCAATTATAGCCTGTTTGGCCAAGCTTTTAAAATCTACTCTTTGTGGGAAGTGTTTTTTTGGGTTAGAAGTGCATTTGAAAAAGTGATTATTTTGGGGACTGGCAATTTGTGTTAGGCTAATCAATTTGAAAATCGCTTGCTACTTAGTGTTGTAACGTTGTCAAGGGGGCGCTAAGCTCCGGAACGAGGATCAAAACGTGTTGAGCGCTAATAGCCCAAGCGAACCTTGTAGCTTTTTTGTGTTTTTTGCTTTTGATAACACTTGCCATTATTAAAGTAGTACTTTGTGCTTGGCCAATGTTTCAAAAATGCTTTTAGGATAAAACTGTTTAAGGAACACTTGGAGCCTGTTTGGCCAAGCGATTGGGAGGTTACAAACACTTTTTATTGGAATAGAAAAAACGTTTCTTTTTTGAAAAATTGAGGTGTTTGGCCAATCAGTGCTTTTTTAAATAGAAGAAGCAGTTTTTCTGTGATTTGCAAAAGGATAATAATTTTGGCTTCTTAAAAAAAGCATAAGCAGAAAATTATTCTTTCCAATACAAAAAATATTTGCACCAGCAGAAGCAGAAAATTATTCTTTCCAAGACAAAATATTCGCACCGCTTATACAAATTTATTTATATAACCCTCGTTAAATAATTATCATATCTCATAAATTTGGGTAAGTTTTATTTAATGTTTTTGTTCTTCATTTTTATACAATAGTTTT
>NC_061116.1:26040267-26054926 GCF_002878395.1 Capsicum annuum | reverse complement strand
TTACGCTTTATATATTATTTTTTTTATATTTTATATAATTTTTACATTTATACTGGGTAAGCATTGAAAATGCTAGTGGACAAATAACAAATTTCTCATTTATATATTTATTATATAATGTACTACTGGTAAAGTTATTGTCATGTGACCCGGAGGTCACAAGTTCTAGTCTTGGTAATAACAACAACAACAACAACAACAAACCCAGTGTATTCCCACCTAGTGGGGTCTTGGGGGGGTAAGATATACGCAGTCCATACCTCTACCTCTGATGAAGTAGAAAAGCTGTTTCCGATAGACCCCCGGCTCAAGACACGAGATACCACACAAACACATAGTAAAGCACAGGAGCAGATTACATAACATAAATACGACACCCATAAGTAATATAAAACAGAGGAAAGCAGAGGAAAGCACACAGATTCGTAATAAAACATGGAACACGGAAGACGGAATCATAATAGGAATAAAACCCCCACCAAGTAATTCCCTGCACTAGCGACCCAAACTGGCCCTAATCCTCTGCCGAAATTCGCGCCCTCCAGACCTTCCTATCTAGGGTCATGTCCTCGGTGAGCTGTAACTGTTCCATGTCCCGCCTAATCACCTCGCCCCAGTACTTCTTCGGCCTACCCCTACCCCGCCTAAAACCATCCAACGCTAGCCTCTCACACCTACGGATCGGGGCATCCATGCCCCTCCTCTTCACGTGTCCGAACCATCTCAATTGTGCTTCCCGCATCTTGCACTCCACTTAAGTCGTACCTTCTCCCGGATAGTCTCATTCCGAACTCTATCCCCTCTAGTCAGTCCACACATCCAGCGCAACATCCGCATTTCTGCCACCTTCATTTTTTGGATGTGGAAGTTCTTAACTGACCAACACTCCGCTCCATACAACAAGGCCGGACGAACTACCACCCTGTAGAATTTGTCTTTAAGCTTGGGCGGCACCTTCTTATCACACAGCACCCCCGACGCGAGTTTCCACTTCATCCATCCCGCCCCAATACGGTGTGAGACATCCTCGTCAATCTCACCGTTACTCTGGATCACGGACCCAAGATACTTGAACTTATCCCTCTTACATACCTCCTGTGCTTCCAGCTTCACTCCTACCTCATTCTCCCGCCTCACGTCATTAAACTTGCATTCCACATACCCTGTCTTGCTTCTGCTCACCCTGAACCCTTTAGACTCAAGAGTTTGCCTCCACACCTCCAATTTGTCATTCACACCCCCTCGAGTCTCATCTATCAGAACTACATCATCTGCAAAAAGCATACACCACGGCACCTCCCCTTGAATGCGCCGCGTCAACATATCCATCACCAACGCAAACAAAAAGGGACTAAGAGTAGATCCCTGATGCAATCCTGTCAGGACAGTGAAATGCTCTGAGTCTCCTCCCGCCGTCCTCACCTGGGTTTTCGCTCCATCATACATATCCTTAATTACTCTGGTATATGCCAGCGGTACTCCACTCACCTCCAAGCATCTCCAAAGCCCCTCCCTGGGGACTTTGTCGTATGCCTTTTCCAGATCGATAAAGACCATGTGCAGATCCTTCTTCCGCTCCCTATACTGCTCCACCAACCTCCGCACCAGATGGATTGCCTCCGTCGTCGAGCGGCCGGGCATAAATCCGAACTGGTTTTCCGAAATAGACACTATCCGTCTCAGCCTCACCTCGACCACTCTCTCCCAGATCTTTATAGAGTGACTCAATAACTTAATCCCCCTATAGTTATTGCAACTCTGAATGTCCCCCTTATTCTTATAGAGAGGGACCATGGTACTCCACCTCCACGCCTCGGGCATCTTTGCCGTCCTGAAGATTTCATTAAACAATCCAGTCAACCACCTTACACCAGCCTCTCCAACGAACTTCCAAAACTCCACCGGTATCTCATCCGGCCCCGTCGCCCTACCCCTTCGCATCCTGCGGACAGCCTGTCTAACCTCTTCTACCTTAAAACGTCTACAATAGCTAAAATCCCGACACTCCTCTGAGTGCTCCAGTTCCCCTAACACAATAGCTTTATCCCCTTCGTCATTCAAGAGCCTATGAAAATACGATTGCCATCTCTTCTTAATGTGGCCGTCCTCCACCAAACTCTACCGTCCTCCCCCTTAATGCACCTCACCTGATCGAGGTCACGACCCTTCCTCTCCCTAGCCTTAGCGAGTCTAAACAACTTTTTCTCCCTTCCTCTCCCTAGCCTTAGCTGCCGTGACTGCTGACTTCGCCTCCTTCCTCGCTAGCTTGTACTCTTTCCTGTTTACCCGCTTCTCCTCTTCGTCCTTACTTTTCACCAACTTAGCATACGCCCCTTTCTTGGTCCCCACTTTCTTCTCCACCTCTTCATTCCACCACCAATCCCCCCGACGGTGCCCGGCCCGGCCCCTAGAAACACCCAACACCTCACTTGCATTCTCCCTGATGCACCTTGCCGCTCTGTCCCACATACTATCCACGTCCCCCCTACACTCCCACACCCCCATTCCCGCCAACCTCTCCCCTATCTCCCACGCATTCACTGGCGTCAGGCCGCCCCACTTAATTCTCGATCTACACTTCTTAGTCCTCCTCTTTCTATTCTTCTTTATACCCAAATCCATAACCAAGAGCCTATGCTGGGTCGAAAGATTCTCACTCGGGATGACTTTACAGTCCTTACACAACGCCCTATCCCCTTTCCTAAGCAACAAAAAGTCAATCTGAGTCCTGGCTACCGCGCTTCGAAAGGTGATCAGGTGCTCGTGCTTCTTCGGGAAGCCCGAGTTCACCACCACCAGCCCAAAGGCCCTCGCAAACTCCAGTAGGGTCGCCCCCTCGTCATTTCTCTCCCCAAAACCAAAACCACCATGCACGTCACCAAAGCCTCTCGGTAGCGCCCCGATGTGCCCGTTGAAATCCCCTGCTACAACAATCTTCTCCGAACTAGGCACGTCTCTCACCACCTCCTCCAAAGCCTCCCAAAACCGCATCTTCTCCTCCCCCTCCGATTCCACTTGCGGCGCATAAGCACTACACACGTTCAGGGTAAACCCCCGAACGACCAACTTAATAGTCATCAACCTATCGTTGATCCTCTTCACCTCCACTACCTGACCTCTAAGCTCTTCATCTACTAAGATGCCAACTCCATTCCTACGCCTGTCGCTCCCAGAGTACCACAGCTTGTAACCATCCACATCCCTAGCCTTAGACCCTACCCACTTGGTCTCTTGGACACACGCAATGTTGATCCTCCTCTTCCTAAGAATCTTCACAAGCTCTATGAACTTACCCTGAAGGGTCCCTATATTCCAAGACCCAACCCTCAGCCTACCGTCCTGCCCTCCACTACCCCCCCCGCGGCCAAACCTTGGCCTCCCGCCCTCTCCTCATCCCCCGCCCCCACCACGGCCCCACTCCCCAACCCCCTCGGACATGACCCTATCCACCCATTACCGCCCACAGCCACAACTACACGAAAGTATAGGAAAATATACAGATATACACGGTGGTAGTACCAAATCAGCAGCAAGGAAATACAAGGCTCACACAAATTCAAAGGAATACTCCCGAAACAAAACTATACTCAATTAGGGGGCAAACACCACCGGACTCAACACCCACCGCCCCAAATACAGGTTCCCAGCCAATAACCCAATCCAAAGCAGTGGAAGAAACGACCACAGCAACAACAACAACAGACAACAGACAATGTCCACAAATTCCACGCAAGTCAAGGTACAGGGGCTACTACTAGCATAATACTAAGAATGGAATATGAAATAATGAAATAACGAAAATAACAAAGGTTAGAAGTCACCGGATTACGCTTGGAGCTGCGGCTGCTGGAGACGGAGCGGCGGGTGGCGGCTGGAGATCGGGCGGCGGCTGGCTGGCTGAAGGTCAAGGTGGGGGGAGGGCTGGTGTACCCCGCTTGGGGGGGGGGGGGACGGACAGGACAGGTAAGGGTGGGGGGGCCGGCGGTCGGGTTGGCGTCGGGGACCGGAGGTCGGGGCCGGCGGTCGGGTTGGGTCGGGGCCGGGGACCGGGGACCAGTGCGAGAGGGAGGGAGAGAGGGGAGGGAGAGAGAGAGAGAGAGAGCCGTTTGGGCGGCGGCGCCGGGGGCCGGAGGTCGGGCCCGGCGATCGGGCCTGGTCGGCGACGGGGGCCGGTGACCGGTGCGAGCGAGAGAGAGGGTAGGGAGGAAGAGAGGATCAACGATAGGTTGATGACTATTAAGTTGGTAATAACCTCTTGCTGAAATGCAAGGTAAGACCATGTACAATGTTCACCCTTGGGTTGGGGTCCTTTTCTGTACCCTGCCCATTATATAATTTACTACGTATATATTTTTGGCTGGTTTTGAAAGTTCTACATACATTGAGGGGAGCTTTGGAGTAATTGGTAAAGTTGCTATCATGTGACCAGGAGGTCACAGGTTCAAGCCTTGGAAACAACCTCTGCAGAAATTCAAGGTAAGATTGTGTACGATACACCCTTGTGGTGGGATCCTTCCCTGGACACCACTCATAGTGGTAGCTTTGATGCACCGCCCGGACACCGCGCATAGCGTTAGCTTTAAAGCACCAGGCTGTCCTTTTTGAAAGTTCTACATATTGATTTTAAATTTGTAATATGTAAGTACTTTTTTATTGAACAAAAATAACGTCTTAATTAAAATTTTTTTAAGGTAAAAGGCATTAGTACCCCCCCCTTGAACTATGACCGAAATTCCAGTGACATTATGTTCACATTATCTTCACGGTGGTTTGTTACCTCCTAGACCTTTTTCCTACATTTTTTTGCACCGTAGGTGCTAAAGTGGAGCCATAACCCAATTCACTGAGCTGTAGTGATATGCACAGTGCAATGTGTATATGTCTTTTTTTCCAATTTTTATTAATTTTTAAAAAAATCCTATTTTTTTTTTATTGTATTTAAAATAAGTGAATACACTTGATTTTTGTTATTTATATTTTTCTTGGATTTAAAAATTTTTCAAATACAAGTAACTTTTTTTGTTTTTCCTTGCCCTTTATTTAAAATTTTCTCAAATATATGTATTTTTTTTTCCTTTTTTACCTTATTTCATTTTTATTCTATTGCTTTTATTTATTCTTTTTATTTTCTTTGCCTTTCCTTGGAATGCCTCGTATTTAAAATATGTTAATTTCAGTCGGATACCAACAAAAGTGAAGGAAATCAAATAAAACAATTAAAACGTTAAATATAAATGTCTCTTTTTAATTTTCTTTAAAAGAAAAATACTTGTAATTTTTTCAAATCAAATAAAGTGAATAGATAAGGACTAGAAAAAGTTGTTAACATTTAAGGGAAACACATATTTCACAAAGAAAGAAAGGAAGATGATTATTAAATGTTAATAATTATGTGTACTAACTAATATTAAAAATGTTTAGTTAAAAAGGGCATGCGTCCAATATTGATTAGTTTTGAGCTCTCTATACAACCTTAACACTAAAGGGTGCTTTTTTTTTTTTTTTCTTTTTTCCATTTTAAAATAGTTTAGGGGCAATAAGTTAAGAGTGGACACATGTCCATTATTCGTAATTTTCCTGTTGATGGATAGCTTTGGAGCAATCGATAAAGTTGATGCCATATGATCAAAGAGGTTATGGGTTCAAGCATTGAAAACAACCCCTTGCAGAAATGTAAGGTGAGCTGCGTACAATAGATCCTTGTGGTCGGATCCTCGGATCCTGTACAATAGATCCTTATGGTCGGATCCTGTACAATAGATCCTTATGGTCGGATCCTTCTCCAGATCATGCGCATAGCAGGAGCTTCGTGTACCGGGCTGCCCTTTATTTTTTTGTTAAAAGCACTTTTTAAAAAAGATTAGTCAAACACAATTTGCTTATCAAAAACATTGATGAATTAGCAAAATACAAATTGCTTATCCTAGAAGTTATTTTTTGAAAGCTATTTTAATAAAGTGTCTCAAAATAAGTACTCCCTCCGTCTCATTTTATGTGTTATCATTTCCTTTTATGTTCGTTTTAAAAAGAATGTCACCTTTTCTTATTTGGTAACTATTTAAAGAAACAATTTCACTTTTACCCTTATTGTCCCACTTATAAGGCCTCAATTAAAAATAATAATAATAATACATTATTTTAATAAAGGACAATTTGGTAAAGTCTTTACTTATTTCTTAAACTCCGTGCCCCATCAAACTATGACACATAATATGGGACGGAGGAAGTAGTTTTTAGTCTCTTGGCCAAACATGCTCTTATTTTTCCTTTAAAGTTTTGCCTAGCACTTCTTCTTTCTAAAAAAAGTAGCTAGACTAATACTGACCCGCTTGCCTTGTATAGTTGTGTGTGTGCATGTGCTGTGATCTCTGTGTTATGGTGATTGTTTATTGAAATAGTATTATGGTGGAAGCATGGATTGTTCTTTGGTGGGGAACAATATTAGCAAGGTGTTACTGATTGTGCACGTTGCTCTGATTTCAAGCAAAACAAAGTATGTCATCTTGCCGTCAAGTCAACAAGTGTCTTGTTTTACCTAGATATGTTTTGCGCTAGTGGGGTGTGTAGAGAATCAGGAAAAATTCTAGGAGAATCGTAAAGATGTGCAAAAATTAAAAGACAACCCTTGTTCCTTGAAGATTAATATTCGGTGGTAGTCAGTTTATGGAAGATTAATATTCCTGGAAATGGTTGTGAGAAGGTAAATTCTTTGTAAATTTTGAACAAAGTCCTTGAAACCATTGCAAGATATAGGTAAGAAAGAATATAGGTCATAAGTTGAATTTGATTGCAGCAAACATTAGCAAGTGGGAAAGAATCTGTAAGGGAGAGGCTAGAGACAGATAGAAGTGGAGACTTAGCTAGCGTTTGGACATAGATTCCCAAATATTTTTGGCAAATCATTTTTGGGTCAAGATTTGGGTGAAATTCTTTGGTCATAGTTTTTGGGAAAAATATTTGACTTTTTTAAGAAATATGAGTTATACCCATAAGTTCTAAAAACTATTAAAATTATCCTTGACTTTGTATTATCATTTTATACCGAACATGTTCCAAGATAAAAATTAAACTCATAAATTATAAGCTCCAACCTCCTTATAAACAATTTCACACATAAGTGTGAGCTATCAAAGTTTTCTCAACTCAGAAAGGAGCATCCAATTTTTCTATGTGCATTACTTTTAACAAGTGCTATGCAAATACCAAATTTAATTAATGGGGTTGGTTGACAAATAGATATTAGTTGGGATTAATTAACGATGGGGTATTTTTCTAAATGTGAAAGTTTGGGGTAAAGTTTAAATATTTAGTAGTTATCAAATAATAGAATTTGGCCAAAAAACTTATTTTTTCCTAGTATTCAGGAATTTGGATTATTTGCCAAAAACGTTGCCAAATAAATGACAAATTATATTGCCAAACATTTTTTGCCAAACTTTCCCCCAAATATTACTTGGGATATTTGAGGCCAAACGGGTCCTTGTACCAACTTCTATATGGTGGACTGTTTGGAAAGAAAGGAATTCCACGTGTTCTGTGAGCAGGAGCAACTCAGTTCAGCTGATAAAAATGAATTATATTTTTTTTTTGTGGTGTAGTCTATCATCCTACTCTGGCCAAACTGTAGAAATTCTCTATATAGTCCATCTAGGTTTAGAACAGCTTCAATGATATAATTTTTGACAAATTGAGCCAACCTTACACTGGAAACAATAAATAATCCATGAAGGAAAAACCCCCTATTCCTTCGAACAATTAGGCAACAGTTATTTGGTTCCAGTTCCTATAATTTATACCTTAGTATAGTAGTACCAGAGGAAATCAGCAATAAGCAATCAGGTCGAGTGGTGATTTTTCATCCGTGTATGTGCATGCATGATGTCGGTGTAGCAGAAAAGAGGAGAAAAGATTTTTAAGGTCTCTGAGTTTAAGATCTAGTGGTTTTAGGTCATTGTCTGGACTGGATGAGAAAGTTATAAATTGTACCGAATTGTATATTTACCCACCATAACATGGTTTTATGGTCTCCAAGTATCTTAGAGGGTTTCGTCTTGGACTGATATGGCAATCATGAGTTGTGGCGAATTATACCCCTAAACATAATCTTTCTTTGATGAAACCCTAATGACATGCCAAGATAAGTTGGTGGTTAACATAAGGCAGATCTTCACTTTTCATTATCCCCCACTCCACACCCGACCCAAAAAAACAGCAAGGCATTTTTTGTGTCATTTTCAAATTGATGTCGCCATTCATCAGACAAATGTGAAGAGGGGTTGATAGATTTTAAATTTCTTCATGCTCTTAGTGCATCAAAAAAAGACTTCTGAAGTTACTTTTACTGCTATTGAGCTTAAAGCAATTTTTAGGCAAGTGATAGGAGGAAATCTCCGCGATTCGTCGTCTTCCCAATGTTGTACTAGTTTCTGGCAAGATCCTATTGCTGTTCTCCTTGAATCATATTTTACCTTCAGAGTATTTTCTTTCAGCTGTCACTTCTTGTGGCATCCTTGTATGGTAAGTTGGGATGAGCCCTTCTACACATAATATTTATATTAGAGGGAAAATTCTCGATCCCAGACCCTGTTAGATGTCTGCCTGTGGCTGGTGGCCCTCTGGTTCAGGAGGTTATGCAACGTGCTCGATGTTGTAACTGACTAATCTTAAGAGGAAGTATGTGTGTGTCTTATGATTCCCTGTGTATGAACCTACGGTCTTGGTTTGACAGACTTACTCAACGAACCTATGTGTATGTGCTTCTCATTGTGTGATTTAATGGATTGGGAGATTTTTTTTTTCTTTGGATTTGGACATTTTTTGTTAATCTTTATTGAAAATTTATTTCAGGTTCGTTTTACAGTTCTTGAGGAATGCTTACCCCTTGCAGAGGAGACTTTCAGGCAAGCAATAAAGAAAAACTATTACACAAGGGGAAAGTTTAATTGCGAATTATCTTCTGAACAGGTGCTGCCCTTTTTTTTTTTTTGTGGTTAATGGATATCCCAAGCATTTGCAAGCACCGTCTCTTCAGTTTTCTTTTGATTGTCAGTACCTACAATTTGTTTGTATTTGTTTCTAATTGATAGGTGAAGAACCTGTGCAAGCTTTTCACTACTGCAGGCAAAGGGTCCAGCTCCAAAGGCACACAGCTCAGACCTGAGACCAATGTGGTACCCAAACGAGACAGAGCTAGGAAGCGTGCTCGGGATGAAAGAAGACGTCCTGATCGTGCTCGACGGTCTGAGCGGGTCGATGATCGTCGGTACCGTGAGCAGGTTGAAGATCGTCGGTACCGTGAGCAGGTTGAAGATCGTCTGTACCGTGAGCAGGTTGAAGATCGTCTGTACCGTGAGCAGGTTGAAGATCGTGTGTACCGTGAGCATCCCCATTTGCATGAAAGGAGCTTGATTACATCTCCTTTGGTACCATTAGCCCCGCTTCAACCTTTACCACCAACTTTGGTTAGAGATCCTTATAGACAGGAGAACGTGACACAGCACAATGAGTCTCACAGGCAGAGCCGATTGGTGGAACTCCCTGATGCCTATAGGCGGGACACAGTGACTGGCAATCCTGGTGTTTACAGAAGACAGGCTTTAGTAGAGCCACGTGAATACTATAGGCGGGAGGGAATCCCAGAGCACCGTGAATTTCATCAGCCTATGAATTTGGAAACTAGACTCCCGGCTGCTGCTGGAATTAATGATTCTTATTTGTCATACCGTGAGCGTCTATCATACCATGATCCTGTTAGCTCAGTGCGTTCCCAGCCCGAGTATAATCCCCCTCCCGCTGGTTTGCGATCAGAATACCGTCATGGTGGGCCATCTGCTGTGCACAGTTCTGCTAGAAGCATACTCCCAGAGTACCCTCCATCTGCAGTGAGCTCTCTGTATGAGTACCCTCGTCAACCTCAATATCGATATTAGGTTACGAAAAAAGGTACCATCACATGAGGCTCTCTCTCTCTCTCTGTCATTTCCATTAGAAATCATGCAGCTTAAAACTTTTAGAGAATCTAGAACGTTCTCAGAATTCACTGGGCCTCTTATTTTATGTTTTTAAAACAGTTGTAGTACATGTTATTCCCCTATTCTTGCTGGAAGCAAGAGACTTTGTAGGCGGTATACCTTATTGTGTTTGGATCAAACTATTATTTCCTTGCAGCAAAGGAGATTAAACCTTGTGTCAGAGCTCTATTTTATTTAAGTTAGGATCAAACTTAAGTATGCCGTAGAATTACTAGTGTTGTCTTACAGACGTTTTTGCCGTAGAATTACTAGTGCTGTCTTACAGACGTTTTCGTCAAAAATTTGAAAGCAGCAGTGTTTGCAAAATCCTTTTCCAAAATTTTCAACAGGATGTTGTTTTCTGCTCTTTCAGAGAGCCTGATCTTCTAGGTACTGGGTTCTAAATACCGCACTAGATGGGATTGCAGAATTGGAACACGTAAGGGGGTCTGTTATTCCATGTTATATGCAGGGACTTCTAACTGCCGCCTTATGGGAGGTAAAAAAGAAATACCTCGTTACGCATTGCTGGGTTATGTAAACATTAGTCTACACGACTCATTTTTTTTTTTTTTTTTGACAAACTGTTGAAGATCACAAGATGAGGAGGTGCATTATTGTTGTTGTTAGTGGTGGTAGTAGTATTATAAGTGAATCATATTATTGGAAATCCCTTTCTTGATATGGTCGGTGAAGATTCGGATTTGGATTCATAATTCCTCAATATCCTTTAAATGGAAGGTTGCTTTCTTCACATGCATGTGTGGGGTTATTAATATATTTGGTGGGCAAAATTCAGAAATATATCTCCTTAATTATGAGTTTAATAGAGACAGTTTCATAATTATATAATATAGTAAGTTGTATTTTGTATTTTTGCAAACTGTTCTACAAAAATATAATGATATGTATTTTGTATTTTTGCAAACTGTTGCTACAAAGTATGCTACAAAATGTAATTTAATAAAAGTATTGTTATTTTTTGTAATTTAATACTTAAATATGCTACTTTATATATTTTTTTCATATATTTATGTTAATTAGCTTAGTACAACACTTAATGATTATGGATTTCACTCGTCTGCATTAGTAGTGTAATATCTTTTATACTATTAATATCATTTAATATATCATAAGATGTAGTTTGGTTTCTTTTTAGGTTATGTACCATATATGATAAAAACTTACACGCACTTGATATATACACCAAACTAATGTTTTTTATCATGATTATGTAATTAAATTAAGTAAATTACACATTGATTAATCATGGTTAAGTAACATGGACTTTAAATTCAAACACATGGTATGCATGTATTGGCTTGGTGTATATATCGGGTGCGTGTTCTTGTTCTTATTTTATCAGTGTGTAGAAGTTAAACTCCACATTTCAATCCTCTTAGGAAATATGAATTTTTGAAGTTTTATTTCTCGCCTTTGAGGGGCCAAAGTCATAATATGTACTTGAAGCTTAGTTAAATTGTTAGCGGTGGTAGTTGGGTCCTCAAGTAGACTTAAGGTATATAATATGGGTTTGCTTCAAGAGGAAAAAAAAAGTTTCTAAAAGTATGGTGCTAAAAAAATGTTTCAACAAAAAGTAGAAAAGGAAGCATAGCAATTTCTGCTTATTTAAGAAAGCCCAATGGTCCAAATGAGACTAGAGAATAGAGAAGCTTCTATATAAGGAGCGTTTCCCCTTTTAGTGAAGTCCTATATGACACAATTGAATTAATCTGAGGCGTTTCCTCTTTTAGTGAAGTCCTATACGACACAATTGAATTAATTTGAGGCATTGAGTTTCAATTTTGTTTTTTTAGAAAAAACTCACAATTCCACCGTTGAGAAAAGACTCTGTAGAATCCTTGATCGGTAAATTTAAAATTTTAAGTATATGTGAATATATTTCAGTGTACCAAATTTGAGTCTCAGATTAATTGACAGTCTTTGCTGGAAAGCACTTTATTCTAAAGTGGATTTTTCCTGCACTAATTCATATTAATCGTGCCCTATAACAAGTATCGAATAACAGGTTGAAAACCCAAGGAAAAAAAAAGGAAAGGATAGAAACGATACTTCAACACTTCAAATTAAACTATTTCCATGAAAATGATTATGGAATTTGAATTCCATTTCTAGTCATTACAATTTGCTGGCTTATTCTATGTCGTTTCTACACCTTCTATACAGTTTCTATACATATCATATACATATAAATATTTCATACGAAAATTATATAGTTTTGATACACAATTTATACAATAATTGTAATTTTTTTTTTTTACACATTTTATACAACAATTATATAATTTTTATACACTTTCTATATATTTTTTTTTATATATTTTATACATATATCTTATATAGATACATATTTTATAAAATAATTATATCGTTTTTATATAATTATATTTAATTATTATTTCTAAACAATAAAAAAAAAGTAGAATATTTTTCAGTTAAAAAATTTATAACAAAAAAAAAACTGAAATATTTTTAAAAAGGGTGACTGGCCCAAGTTGAAAACTGTATCAATATTGTATATGGAAACTGAAATATTTTTAAAAAGGTTGAATGACCCAAGTTGAAAACTGTATCAATATTGTATATGGACTGTATCAGTATTGTATATGAGCTGTATCTGAACTACATGGGTCAAAATGATCCAAATTGGGATATAACTATAAAGTGAAAATAGTATATCCGACTGACCACTTTTTGAAAAGATATCAAATTTGAACTATTTATTTTAAAAAGTGCTATAAAGTGTCTAAAAAAAAAAAGGAGAGAGGTGGCATTAAAGTGGAAGTTGTATGTGAAGTGAAAAGGATCCATGATAATTGGGGAGCATGTACTAAATGGTCCATATCCAAAAAAAAATGTACTAAATGGTCCCCAACTCAACCAACTCAACCAAAAAGGGCTATGTGATATGAGTATGCCAATGACATGGCTAAGGTTTATGATATTTCATGCATGCCTACTTTTGTGTATCACACAAATTTTACTACTCTCAGAAAAGAGTTCTAAGTTTTGTACATCAATCATATAGAATTTATTTATACAATAGTGTGATCTTTTCTTAGATAAATATCGATAAAATCTTTTATGATAATCATAAATTGATTATTGAAGAAAAACTATGATTATCTGCAATCTTTAGTCATATATTAAATTATGATAGTGTAAAATCTTTTATAATTTTCGTGTATGCAGCCGAGATCATCTGCAAAATGAATGTCATGTTACTATTGGAATTAAGGGAAAACGTTGTATGATCACCTAAAATAAATCAAGATTTTAGAAATTACACAAAAGTTAGAACAAGACGTAATAGTAAACACATACTCCCTCCTACCGGTATAGTTTTTAAGGATGGATTAGAGTAATTAATCCATGGTACAAGAAGTGACGTACTTACACACACGTGTGTGTGTGTCTGTAATCCAACTTAAAATTTGTTGAAAAATTAAACCAAATGACCCTTTAAGCTTACTCTTTCTAACTAATAATTTGTTATCAAAATTATGGCCTACTTTTACTATGTCACTTAACACTACCCAATGTCTCTCTAGACATGTACCCTAAAGGCTTCGAATTAATTGAGATTAGATTTTTACGTACCATTCACATCCTTTAGCGAAAGGGGTAATATAGGCAGACATGCCATCTATTATTTTTTAATTAAATATTATTAATTTTTTAATGCATAAATGACTTATAATAATTACTTAGGGATGATATAGTAAAATCACGGTTAAAGCAGCTGAAGCAAATATCATAAATATCTATTTTTTAATTAAATATTATTAATTTTAATATATAAATGACTTATAATAATTAATTAGGGGTAATATAATAAAACATATTATTAATTCTAATATATAAATGACTCATAATAATTAATTAGGGGTAATATAGTAAAAAGTATTATAAATTCTAATATATAAATGACTTATAATAATTAATTAGGGGTAATATAGTAAATTACGAAGCAATTAGGAGCAATATAGGCAGATATGTCATCTATTTTTTTAATTAAATATTATTAATTTTAATATATAAATGACTTATAATAATTAATTAGAGGTAATTTAATAAAAAATATTATTAATTCTAATTATCAATGAATTATAATAATTAATTAGGGGTAATATAGTAAATTACGGAGCAATTAGGAGTAATATAGTAAATGACGAAGTACGGGTCGAAATCAAATGAATTATAATAATTAATTAGGAGTAATATAGTAAAAAAAATATTATTAATTCTAATACATAAATGACTTATAATAATTCATTAGGGGTAATATAGTAAATCACGGAGCAATTAGGAGTAATATAGTAAATGACGAAGCACTGGTCAAACCCAGTGCAAGCAGACATGTTATCTTTTTTTAATTAAATATTATTAATCTTTTAATATATAAATGACTTATAATAATTAATTAGGGCTGATATAGTAAAATCTCGGTTAGAGCTACTGAAGCAAACGTAATAAATATCTATTTTTAATTAAATATTATTAATTCTAATATATAAATGACTTATAATAATTAATTAGGGATAATATAATAAAAAATATTATTAATTCTAATATATAAATGACTTATAATAATTAATTAGGGATAATATAGTAAATCACGAAGCAAT